>NC_039489.1:3221437-3506317 GCF_003590095.1 Trichoplusia ni | reverse complement strand
AAATCTGCACAACCGTTAACAAGCCTCAAATGGTGAAGTTTGGTTATTAAAGTGTTTAGAACAACAAAATGAAGAAAACTGAAGTCAAAACAAAATAACATATGGTCTGTAATCGTAGTTATAATACTTCAAAACCATGTCTTCAAAATTAAACGTACAAAACTGCGGTTACCAGAATTCCAAAAAATCGTAGCTTTTCACGTATTCCATACATTTTCAACGAAACGAACCTTCGCAATATAGAGTGAAAGTCCTGAAGGTGATAAAGTTTAACGCAAACAAGTCCCTGTCGCATGCATCGTGCGACCAACACGACGGACACGACCGACGCGACCGCCGGCCAAACGGTACAGTTTATAATGTTTTTTAATCGTTTGTATGACGATGCAACGGCACTCGTCGACAAAAAGGCAAACACTAATCCAATTAAATAAAATTGGAAAACTTTTTAGTGTTGCATTAAACGAATTTAATATGAAATAGTTTGTAAAAGACTGGTTCAGTTATCTCTTGATGAGTTGTGTGTCGGAGATATAATCATAACAATAAATCAGATTTTTAATAAGTTTGATATTTTTATAATAACTATCGTGAGACTGATTCATTATTAAATGATGTAACGGTTTACTCACGCGTATTTATCGGGGTAGCCCGGATGCTGGGACGGGGATTAAGGACTCCGGTTGGGTCCGAAACTAGTCGGGCTACCCCGATAAATACGCGTGAGTAAACCGTTACATCATTTAATAATGAATCAGTCTCACGATAGTTATTATAAAAATATCAAACTTATTAAAAATCTGATTTATTGTTATGATTATATCTCCGACACACAAGTATTAAGTTTGATATTGTTCAGATTGTTTGAATGTCAAAATACAAAAATATAAGCGACAATTATTTAGGAGAGTTCGTATGTACCAAAACCAACGTAATATGAAAAAGATACGTGATTCTTAGTACTGAGCACGAAGTTATTACCTTGTGTGATAAAAGTAAGTTATACATAACGTGTCTCTGACGTAAATGATCTAGAAAATATATTTTCACGGCCATTTTTTAGGGTCCCGTACTCTAAGAGTTGAAACCGAACTCTAATAAGAGTTCGCTTTCCGTGGATCCGTCTGTTACCAGTATCTCATGAATATATGTCTATATTTTTAAAAAGCTTCCAATTTTAGACGCTATAATAAAAAGAAATGCTATCAAGCTCACTGTCATAAATTTGATAGCTGACCACTTTTTTTCAACAGACTTCGTGTAGGACGTTCTTACCTCTTTTAATTTTCTCATGTCTATTTTTATGTTTGTAACCTCAAATGTTGATGTTATCTTACCTTACAAAAACGAACTTATTGTTTTCTTTTGTCGACGTACCGAACTCTCAGTACCGCAAGTCTAGCCGTAACAAGTTTTTTTTCATAAAATGGAAATTTTCTTAAAAACCGAGCCTTTCTACCAACAATTTAGAAAAACAGAAACATGTAATTTGGAGCTGCGGATGACAGTAATCAGCTGGGAAGTGTTGGAGAGGCGCCAATCAGACAGAACGATCATAGCATTGGCAACGTGCAGTCTGTTATGAGAGTGAGCGGGTAAGCCCGGTAATGGTATTGGACGAACAATATCGCGCAAATGAAATGAAGATACAGTTGTGGCTCGTAATAATGTGCTGTTACGATGTTGATCTTATTTAGAAATAGGTACGATCTTATGCATCGAATAAGAATAAATATCGGCGGTGTATATTGCATGTCTCTGTAGCCAAATGACATTTCTAGAATCGTTAACGTCATTATTTTGTTTCGATAAATCACGTGACTTTGACTGTTTGACTTTCGATCGTTTTCTATAGACGTAAATGGTTGTAGAAATTGCAATTTCCTTCCAGTGTTTGTCTTCAAGATTTGATCTATTATCAACGGCATGGGATGGCAAATTTTGAGATTTTAACCTAATATGAAATACAAAAGCAGTACTTCTTTCATCATCAATATCATAATCCACAACCTTTATCCTCCCACTGCTGGGCATAAGCCTGACTCGACCCAAGACCTTTACTATATCATCGACCCATCTTTCTCCCGGATGACCGATGCTTCTTTTGCCTTGCTTTTGGCCACCAGGGTACCTCCTTTATGAGATTCAATTTCTTTATACATTTTAATAATGTAAACAGTTTAAACTGTCACTAAAATCTTAGAGCATATCCAATCACTTCCTAAAACGAAATCACGACTAAATTCCGATACATCCCTCGTTTAATTAGCTATATTAGCCATTAATGTAGCGGGTAGGGAGTAATGAACGTGTTACACCACAATGCCGCCGCCACCGTAATATCATTACTCGTAGCCAATAAATCTTGAAACGCCGATGCAATTAGCCGCAATGCACTGATACACCCGATATACTCCATACCCTGGGGTCCTCGTTACTGGTTACATGAGCAAAGATACAAATTAACGAAATTTGAGGAATTATTTATTAAGTTCTTTTAACTTGTTTTATTTATTTATTGAACAGTTTAGCATCTACATAAAAAATCTATTGCATATCTATATTTTTATAAATTCCGACCTTTTACACGAAATAAATTCGATGAAAATCATTTGCGTAACAACAATTCAATATTCCGGACAGGTGCGAACAGTATTTGTAAATCGAATAAAATGGCACGCAGTCCAAACATTGAATGTGAATTGAATTAAAGACTGAACAAAGGGATATTTTAAGCATAAGTTTACAGACAAAATTATATGAAACTAGCAATTCAGTAAAAAAAAAAATACGGATATGACATTTAAGGGTCATTGCAACAATCATTTAATAATTTTACTTTGATTTGAATGTTTCAGTGAAATGCTGTGACTTATTTTAAGGTTTTCTAGGCATCATTCACTTGCTCCCCGGTCATATAAATCGCTGAGTAAAGTTATATAGCCTTAGTCGAGGATTCTATAGATCGTAGGCAAATGTTATATTGCCTCCAGCCTTACACGATATGAGGATATGGACTATCAAACGCATAACGTAGGTATATAGTCTATTTGTGCATGTATTTTGTATGTGATGACAAAAGTTTCGTAGTGCGGGAGAAGTTAAAAAAAAACAATTGACAACATAATTGTCTTCAACAGAATAACATGATATTGGCAAAAAATTACTTTCGATAAGCAAAAATAAGTTTATTTCTAATAAAGGGAAGCCTGTGCAATTTCGACAAAAGTGGCTCAAACAATGGAATGCAAAAAAAAACCATCTTTGGATTTTTTCTGCGGTTTTTAAATAGGGACTTCATATCCAAGCTGAACCCGGTATTTAAATTATGAGGCAACCGGCATTTCTGCTCCACGTTGTATAGAGAAAGCTGTTTCCTGGGCCGGTAGTGTACAGTGCAGAGCATTTTAATGGCCACCACAAATTGCCTTGAGTGCTCCACGGGCAATGGAATAACGAATATCTTTGTAAAGCCTATTCACAGGCTTCGGCGGGGATTTGTTAATAGACCAATTATATCGCAATGAAAAACCGTGGATTGCCTTTAAATTGTATACTTGAAAAGATTTTTATCTACAACTTATAATACTAAAGACTTTTTTATTTTTTTTTTGTTCATTTTGTAATATTTTCTTGGTTTCGTATTGTACCCTGGAAAAACCTGGTTTGTCACTAATATTACTAACAAACCTATCAGCAAAAAAGTGATACCAACATTTGAGCAATTATCTCTTATTACAATAAAAAAATATATGATCTCAATAATCTAATGCACGAAATTTCGAAATGCAGATTGCGATGCAATTGCAATATAATTGCACAATTTTTGCGGGCAATTTGCAACTGCTAAATACGTAATAACGCTGGCCAGGTCCGCAGCTCGATCATCGTTTCCACGCTCGACTGCGCTTCGTAAACCTTACGTCGTTCATCAAGGACGACCTTATTTATTTTCTCGGACACCGAATTTGCTGGTGTCAATTTATATTGGCTGTATACGTGTCATATTATTTCCATACATTGCGTATCTTAGAGTGAGTTTAAAAAATATTGGTTTAGTACTTAGTTCTGGATAATGATCGGTGGTATATAATAAAAACGTTAAATAATTTACATAGTATATGTATTTTCAGCATAATGGGATCCCTTGAGATTCTTTAATAAAAAAGAAAATTCACTACACATTAATTACTGATATTAACTTTACTTATCTATACTTCTATACTAATATATAAAGCTGAAGAGTTTGTTTGTTTGAACGCGCTAATCTCAGGAACTACTGGTCCAAATTGAAAAATCATTTTTGTGTTGAATAGACCATTCATCGAGGAAGGCTTTAGGCTATAAACCACGCTGCGACTGATAAAAGCGAAGATACAATGGAAAATGTGAAAAAATCAGGGCAGGCATAAATCATAACTTCTATCTTCTACCCACGGGGACGAAGTCGCGGGCAACAGCTAGTATTAAATAGGTTTCGAAAACATCAACAAATATTATAACAATTTAATCAAGATAAGAATTCCCAGCATCCATAAAATAAGTTTTATTAAAACCCAAACTTGTATCACTAAAGCGTCTTATCTCGTCGCTCTATTAGTTCAGGAGCGTTTATCCTAAAAATGGATATTCATAAAATCTCCTTTTGTGGACCGAGTAATCCTTTTTTGGTAGGAGGCGTCACTACCACGTCTTGTAGTAACATTATTGAATTTGCGTAAGCAGGACAGCACAATACATGGTATAGAGCGAGGTCTCTCTTCCACATTTGCAATCATATTACTATGATTGATGGTGGCCGACTCCGCTACACTCATCGCCAGCCAATAGCATTTTACTACATTATAGAATATCTATCCATTGCTCAGTTTCTTTACATGTTGATGGTTTTAACAAAAGCTTTCTGACCAGCTGTCTAACTCTTAAAAGTAATTGTGAAAAGATTTTTAATTGTGTTAAATAATCAACGCAATAGAAAAATGATTTTTTGACTTTTACAATGTTTTCGAATGACGTCTAGGTTACAGTCGAATTGAAGGTAATCCTAAATGGTGCTTAATTTCACTCATCACTAACACACGAGTTAACACAGCCAATGCAAGCGTACAAACGCGAAAATTAAATGTAAACACGAACACAGTTTGTTAATTAATTAGCACTTTTCCAACAATTATCATTAGGTGTATAAGCAGCTGTTTGATGCAGTGAAGTCAATTATAGAACTCAAACATTACACTCATTTGCATATCAGATAATTCGGATAAAACCTTCTTGGATTAACTAAGAGGAGAAAGTTATCGCGAAAATTTAAATTAGTGACGGAATGTCTTTAAATCGTTAAAACCCTGGTAAAGCCAGCAACAGAAGTCTTTAATACCATCCGATTTATTAAATGCCAGTATTTTTCAGTGATTTGCAGGATTTGGCGGAAAGTGTTTTTTTAAGTTTGCTAGGTGTATTTTTTTGCGACTTAAAAGGATCTTTTTGAATTAAATTATGTTTTGAAAATCTGTTTATATCAACCGATTTCTGTTGTTGGCTCTACCTGTCGACAAAAGCCGAAGTTACACGAAGATACTTCGGCAAGTCGATTAAAGAGTCGAAAAAATAAAACACTAAAGAATAAAGTTTGTTTGAGGACCGGGAAAAATACTTTTAAGTACTTTGTTTCACTGTGTTGGAGATAGAAGTATTTTCAATAATTTAATGACTGTTGAACTCATGAAGTTTTCTTGTTAAAAAATCAGATCGCTTCAGAAACAATATTATCATCAAGTCAACATTTAACGCTAAGACGTTCCGGACGCAAGGGTTTATTTTGGACTCTTTACTAATAGTTTTAAAGTTCGATTTCCAATGCATAAAACTCATCTCTGCTGTGTATCTCTAGGTCCACAATGAACCTCTGACCAAAACATGTAATGAAAATGGTTTGACAAACCAACATTTTCAAGAAAAAAATCAAATGTACCAAAGTTGACTCGGATTATTACTTCTGCATATAAGAGTTTTTTCAAAAATAAAAGATCAATTTGCAATAAAGCCCCTCATTATCCATCAATCGAACGTTACACTAATCCAAGTACCAAAACTTATCTAAAACAGACGCGAGCACGAAAATCTGTCGCATAATCTATTTCAAACAAGCTATTATGTCCCGTATTCTGTCTATTACAGAGTTTAATATAGCTTAAAGTTTAGTTTTAGGATGATCGAGCTGAAGACAGTCTCTCCCATCTTCGTCGCAGCTTCGAGCGTCTCGCACGTACGTCTGTTTGCTCTTAGTGCATAAATCCCCGGCTCAGCTGGGATCCAAACTGTACTTACAACTCTGCATAGTTGAAAATCAAGCGTGGGAAGTCCTCGAATCTTACGAACTAGAGAACCGCAGAGAATACATTATTCTGAACCTAATAAAACGTTATCTTATACAGTTTTGCAGTTTAAATGCCATTCTGCATGATAAGCTTTGTATGTGAGTTTTATCTATTTAATTGAGATCAGGTAGTAAGGTTTTTCTAATGAAGCTATTTTATGAAATAACTTTTTCTAACAATAGCAATGTCAAACTTTCTTGTTCAAACGTCCTTCATAATGAACCAGAAACAATAAGTTTTAAAGGAACTCAACTCTTATAAACATATTTATTTCGAGTTTTGATCTTGAATCTTTGAAAGTTAACAGTTAACTTGAACAAGCAATTAATATTTACAGGTATAAATAGCTTACAGACCACACAATACCATTTGCTAAAAATATTTACGTTTTACAAACCCTGTCAAATTTATCCTTTTCATATACATATATTTTCAACTATCTTCCATAGGTATGTACATATTTTTACATGAAATTTAATATTAAACTTTGTTTTTAATGAAAATGCCTTAGATAGGTAGTGCAGTGGGGTCATCGGGAACAATCGAACACGAAATCCCTTTCTCACAAAACGTGTCTTATTGGAGTCTTTATGACCTTTTATGAGAATTTATACGTGTTATCCCGTCAGTGTATAAATCTGAAGCTTCCTTACTTAGATTTTGACGAAAATGTGACGGAAAGGAACTAAATCTTGACTTACGTGTGTAGTTCAGTAACTAAATTTATTATTTTTAAATAAAATTGCTGTTAATTGTCACTCTAAGGAATTCAACCCTTATATGGCGGTTAGTTTCTCAAACATTCAAGGCATATGCACAAGACTCAGAACAAGCAATGGTGGTTCACACTAATTCCTTGTCCTATGCGAGGATCGAACCCGCGTCGCACCCTCAGTGGACGCGTTGTTTGGCTTGGTGACCAACACTACTTGGGTATCCGTGCTGCTTGCTTGTAGATTATTATTTTCAATTACCAAAAAATATTACGAAAGAATCCCAATAAACTTTTTAAACGTCTTTTTCTACCGTGTAAGCTTAAACTATATTGTTGTAACATTTTCCGAATCAGAATAAAAGATTAACTCTGAACACTCTAAAATAACTCATAGTATCTTAGTCGCACTAATCTGAGCGGTGAACATACTCATTAAACAATACGACGCAAACGTCTACGAATTTAAGACTTCTGAAATTCCACCTATTTTATTACCCATTGTACCTACCGCCAGTATTATTGCTCAAGTGAAGTAAGTAAACAAAATACAGTTAATACTAGACTTATTTCGTGTTTTATGCTGTTGTTGTAATTTGATGAACTCTTGATAGTGATATAATGATAGTACGTCGAGACTCTACTCAGGTAAATAACCCTGAAAGTGCAATTCCAACATCAATTCGCTTTGTCTACGAACAGAGGTTTATATTTTTTACCAACCTCGTTGGTACACCCACTTGTGTACTTAGAATTGTAAGTCTTGCATTGTAATGGAAATTATAGCTTACAACATTATTATAAGGTGCTGAAACTTTTACTGTTTCACGCACGCACACATATGTTGCAAATGTTTATTTTTATAAACACGCGATTATTATTAAGTCTTACAAACTTATTAATATAAAAATGTATGCCTAGACTTAGACCAAGCAAAATTATGGTCACCTTAGACCCGATTCAACTCAAAATAATAATAAATGTTTATTTTTCTCATCGTCACACAGTGTTACAATACTTATCATTTTTCGCACTAAGTTACGATTAACATGTGGCTGTAAACGACTATAAATAAAGGTGTTTTTTAAATGTCTCCGATGCGTAGTATTGACGGCTTATCCACTCCCTATCAATATTGTACGAAGCTTACTTCGTTACCGGACAGATTAATACCTCACAGTGGATAGCCCGACATTCACCCATAGACTCGGCTGTATACTCTGATATCTGAATCATATGATTACGTCACTAGTTTTCGAACACAGGCGTTCGTTTGTTTTTATTGCCTCAGTATTTTTTCCCCTTCTGATATTTTATTGTTCTTATTTTGAATTTATTTTATAGGCACGTTCATTATTGTTTGATTTTTCGTTTTTGCTCTCTCTTCATTTTTATTTATGAGTAAAAATAATCCAAATAAACCACTAATGTTATAGGTTGTAATATTATGAGCATGTACAATTACTGACAAGAAATAAACAACCGCCCTATTCCCCAGGCATCGACAAACTCAAATACACAGGAAATAATTATAATCATAATAACATGTCGCTATATCTTACACAAACAACCTTCGCCAAATAGTAAACAGAATCTCTTAAAACAAATATTGATTTTAAGTCACTTCGTTTAACCCGTTAGAGATTATGGCAAGTGTTTGTAGAGTTCACGTTTTATGTAATATAAGATCGACAAGTCATGTTACAGCCTTTGATCCTTAGGATAAGAAGGGGAGCAGTTGACCTCAGCGGGAGTTTGATCCTTCGATGCCGGGGTCCCGGGATCCTGAGCTATTAAAAGGCTTTGTTCGGTTATTAATAGTGTCAATGTAGAGTCAATGTTGCAGCCTTGGGATGGCGCCCGCCGTGTGCATCGTACGCTCTACGCCCCCCTGATAACGCCGTACTGTGTAATATCAATTAGTCACGGTCAATAACTTTAAGGTCTTGCTATTGATTTTATGTTTACATCATAATAATAATGAATAGGTGTTCAGAAAGGTGATGTGTCTTGAAGACAACACATCAGGTACAAACAAAATGTTTTACGTTTGATTCCCTAAATGCTGTTTTTGTGGTGAACAAGTAACATTCTAATTATTAACTAAAAACGAAACTGTCTTGTCGTGAGAACCCCTCTTTGTTCCCCTGGACGACAATAAAGTCGTCGGAAAAAAAAACAAAACAAAAACCACTCGCAAAGACATGGAGACAAAAATAAACTCCGGAATGTAAAAGTAAGTATACCTATATAGGCATACTCGTACATATAGACGTCATTTCCCAATCCTGAAACAACGTGACGGAAAATAAACAAACAGGCAATATGAGGCTCGTACTTTCGAAAGAATTCACAAAGTTCCTACACTTAGGAACAGTCTCTTGTTTTTTATTCGACCAAGCAAACATTGCGTTATATTTTTAGGGCCGTTCGCTGTTGATGCCATGTCTCCAGCAGTTAAATGGCCCTGAGTATTCCTATAATGGAATGGTACCGACATAAATATTGCCTAATCTGATTCGGGGATCGTTTCTCTTAGTAAACATAGTTGAGACTACTCCAGCCACTTATGTAATGTTGCGGAAAGTTTCGGATAAAGTCGGAGCTCGCGTTTGTTATGAAAATAATAGACGTGTTCAGGAGAGTTGTCATTGACTGTTCGACTTTGGTCCTTAGATTTTATATATATTTGAAGGCCATAGATATTATTACTTATTCATTAGAAAAACTCTCAACTTCAGTTTTATATGCGTATATTATTAAAAGCAATAGAACCTTCGCGTTTTTAATAATTGCTTACTAAATCTACGTCATATTAATTCACAATTTACTTTAAACCAATCAGATCGCGGTTACCGGGCTGTTATCAATGAACAACCCCGATAAAGACAATCCTTTTACTCGCTACAACAGACATCGATATAAAGATACAGAAGAGACTTAAGCTTCGTTTATACTGTGACGCTCAGACATCAGACAGAAGACCATTATTTCCGACGTCTGGGAAATTTAAACTGTTTTTAAATTAAATTATCGCTATAATTATTCAAGCAAAGATGTCTAATTTGAGTAGGTGAGATCTATTTTTTAAATCGATAAAGCTGCTAGGAGATAACCAGCAATTGTAAGCTTATTTTAGTAGGTGTTTATTAATTTGAGGTTATATTTTATGATGTCTTTAGTTAAACAACAATTATATATACTACTACCTACCTGTTGCCAGCGGCTCCTCCCGTTATGAAACGAAAACGGTCCCACGGGAACATACAATTTAGGAAAACTATCCAGTGTAAATCAAGGTTATAAACTATCTGACTAAACCGTCCTCTCCAGTGGTTCTTGTGAGAAAGCGTAAGAAATATCCATCCATCCAAATAAACTCTCACGTTCATAATAGACCTACTATTATTATCTTTCATTTGCCATTACATATTGCATAAATAGTTAAGTCGAAAATGAATGTCGCAGTGTAAACGTTTCTTTAGAATCATTGCATGCTCATCAGATAAATGGCAATGAACCGTACGAATAAATTGTTCCCGAAAATGAGATATATAATAAATGTAATAAAAGTATATATGTCACACTGGTATATAACCTACATACAGCTGACATACGGGAAAATGGCGCGAAGCGTATGTTAAATATTTTCGGACGAGTCGTCGGGAAAATACAACACTGAGTGTTATTTTAGTCACGGATTTAATATGCTTCTAGTGACGTATTTTACTTTGCTGATGAATAGTTTTATGTTTTACGAGATTGGATTGAATATTGGACAGTAATTGAGCTATGATACTATACGAGTCTTGTGGTAATTTAATTGTAATGCGCAGTTATTCTTTTTATCATAAAAATAAACTCATTGCAAGTATTCAGAACAAAAAAAAAGTCTTTAGAATCGCAATAAGTAAGTATTTGCCAAGCTTATTTTGAGCATCATATAAAATTCAAAACATCATAATATTGCATTGTTACGCAATTCCAGGGTTTTCAAATTTCAGCTCAATCGGAGATCGATGCGGGTTCAAATCTTTCAAGAGTTCATTACACAGGTACAGGAAAAACCATAAAGCTTAACTAAGTACAATAAAATTATAACAATTCAAATTTTATTCAATGTAGAATTGTCTACTCTTAATGGGCTGATGCCAATGCCATTATAAAGGTAATTGTACACATAATTCATTTTGAAACAGCACCCTCAAACTTTGCAGACAATTTCTTGTATTGTTCCTAGTAAACTTACAGCCGTATTACAATTGTTATTTGTGATAAACCAGGTATATTAACTAAAAGCTTGAAAAACTAGAAGCTTGATTGAGGGATGACGACAAATTTTTTTTGCAGTGTCCGTCTTGCAGTTTTTTGTATAATAATGGATACGTATTTTTTAATTTGTCCTGCAAACATAAATTGACCAAATTACAGTGAATGAAACATGCGCGTGACGTCACGATTGAGTATAAATTTTACCATATCGTTACATCACAAGCCCCCTCTTCTAAACTTTAAAGTTAATCTTTGTCAATTTTAGTTTTCTGAAAAAGGAAAACATACGTGTCTCATACTTTTCAATTATCTAACTGAGGGACTAATGAGATTTTTTCTTTTTATAACCAGTCATCATCCCTATTATATGCGAGTGTTCTTAGACGTCATGTTTGATAAAAATTAGTCGAACCATTTATAAGTTACGGGGTATAAACCATTATCGTCAGGGGGCTTCTTAAATGTTTAATTTTAGAAGGTTCCTTTATCTTGTTCTAAATCTGTTAGTTTATTACGACATTAGTCTTCCCTTTCAGATTACTGATCGGAATCTGGTGCCTCTCTAATTCTATTTGAAACAATAGACAGTGAAAAGGGCACAAAATACGATAACATTTTAAATACGTTTCGCTAATACCCTACATTCTTACACTTTAATCGAATTCTCGAAAGCGAATTGCAAACCTTCCTCTGTATACGGTTTATTACATTGCAGTGTCGGTACAACTTCTGATGTTTCATTAAATTTTCAATCTTCATTTGAATTATGTACGAAAAAATTACAAGAAACTTGTTGAATGCACTTTACTGGGTATTTAGTGTGTCTTCGTGTATTTTTAATTTTAGGCCTGATTATTCAAATTTATTCAATTTTTTAATAAGATATCTCTAATTCTGATGTAAGTATAAATACTGTAATCATTCATGAATGTTTTTAGACGACAGTTACTCGTGACCTCACAGTCAAACCATAGGATACAACAGTTTTGTACGCCTTAGTTAAGTTTACTTGCCAATATGTATTGGAATAAATAAATAAATAAAATTAAATTAACATGAATAACTGTTCGATTTAAAAATATAAGTATGTTCACCAGTTATCTGCCACTAAGAATACAAGCTTTACTTACTTTGTCACTAGATGGCGTTATTTGAAAGTTATAAAAAAGATACCAGTCACTATTGTATAGAATGAACTAGAAATGAATCAATGAACCAGTATCGGCAATGTCATTACCATGTGGAAGCGCCCCACTGTCGCCACTCCTCATTACCATGCAGCACACATCACGTGAACCCGTTTATTGAGCTCGAAGAAAATGCTGGACTTAAGTGAAATGTATCTAGATGAACATTAGACTGGAATGGACAGTCTATTTACAATCTGGTATAGAAAATTGTGTTATGTGGAAATGACGTGATGCACGCAGAAATCGAAGTGTCTAGGATATTTCAATTATTTTAGATCCGGTATCTAGATACTGTTCATACATATGTAAATTTCGAATAGAGTATTAATCTTTATGGATGTTTGAGCTGCAATAAAATTAACGAAGTACTAAGAAACTGGACGTCTGACTACTGGGTACGGATTATCTAGCCTCGTAGAGGCATCCTGTTTCATTAATGGAAGCTAGATAATGCAAGCGTAAAGAAACGTCCTTTTTACAAATAGACTAATTCTTGAGGATGATGTTCTAGGCACCCAGAGGTCGTGAGAGACTATCACATATGGTAAATAAGGCCATTTCGATTTTTAAGGTCCCGTACCCAAAAGGTCATACGGCACCCTATTGTTATCAGACTGTATTTAACTGTTACGGAACCCTTAGACTATTAATCCGACGAGAACTTGTTCGTTTTTCGTTACTTTCCCTCGACGAGATGAATTCGTCACAATAGTTTCCTTCCAGATTTAATTAAGTCACCATTGCGAATATTCTTCATCAGTTGATAGTCACAATTAGTCCTTCTTTCATCGCATCGATACAGTTAGTAGTTTAAGCATAGAGTAATAAAATAATTGGGCGTTGAGCAAAATCTTTGTGTTGCCTTGCATAAATTATGGTCATACTAATAGGTGGTTGACCTCAAATGTGTATCTTTCTAACCTCAACAGCATTTTTATAATTTACGTCCTCTCCGCATTATTTCACATTATTCACATAAAATATTTTCGTTTTAATCAAATTTCCAGGCGACCGCTTTGACAAAATATCCAGCGAGCCAGTTACTAACAAAATATTTTTAAGACTTTCTTAGATTAATTTAATCCTTCTAGACATAAATCCTGAGCTTAGGCGTTGCTTAAATATTATGTAAATGACAATCTCTTAGACTAGAGCGCTTGTTTTTTTAAACTTTTGGTTTACTCAAAACTCTCAACTTTTGAAGTATAGTCCGTAATAATTTATCTTACAAAATTTTCAAGAGGTTAATAAAATTCAGGGTGGGCTTTTCCGAAAATTGTATTTTTAGCTACAGCTGCCGTGCTGGCGGTATTTTTCCCATCTGACGTCATGAATAAGTTACTACATGGTAATAGAGCTCCCTTAAGGCGCAAAGGTGTTTTTAAACAAGGAATAAAACGCACCATTTGTTGGTAATGACACGTTTTAATCAGGTGGAAAATAAGGGACTATTTCATTATTATAGGGAAAATCGTTTATTTTTGTTGGTTTATACATGAAGTTCTTTTATCATAATGGATATATAGTTGTGTAGCAAAGAATATCAGGCAAAATTAGAAACACGAGTACCAAAATTAACTTTTTTATGAGAAAGAATAGTTCAGAATCACTCAAAGCAAACAAAATCAATACAATGTAGCAATAAGCGCTTCTTTGGCCGCAAAAAAATCTCAGATCAAAACATCGAATATTGTGTGTCAATAACATCAAAGTTACATAACATGTCTGGCGATCCTCGCATCAGCAGCTACAGTAAAGCCCTCATAAGTCAGGTTTAATCTAGTTTGCTTAGACCCTGAATTATTTGGCCGCCCGCCCAGGCCACTCGGTACTCAGCGCTACAAATTATTACCCATAATATATACGTTTTGTCTGATATTTATGCAGGAAACATCCAGTTTTCGGAATAAGTTTCATGAGGTTTCGTCGAGCTTCTGTTGTGAAGTTCTAAACATTGAAACTGGTCAAACTAATGCTATATATTTTGCGATTTTGACAATTGTGAGCGTACGCTAAATACTTTTTGGAGGTTTGTAAGGGTTCTATGTAAGGCTACTGGTATAATGAGTTTTCTAAGGATTCATATCAAATAAAATTTCGTGGGTGTCTAGACATAATGTAATTTAAAGTGGGTATAATATATAATGTATGTTTAGTAATTTCAGGAAACTGCCTTTGGCTAAATTTTCGTCATATTTCTGTTCGTTTCCCGAATAAAATAAAAATAAAATAAAATATGGGTTGCTTTTTGTGAAAATACGTAATGAAATAATCTTTTTTGTTCTTTCGATGAGGCCGTGTGTAGGGCAAACGTCACTTTTTCCCTAGGTAAGGTAGGACCCATGTTTGAAATATATAGCTTGATCTGCTCAATATAGCAGCTCAAATAAGCAAACACCATATTCAGCATCTCGACTTTTCGGGACTTGCAGAAGTCTCTTGCTTTACTGCCATAAAAAAACATGAACAGTTCAATATCTATTTCAAGGCACAATTATACATACCCACATTGTACTGTACTGTACTGCACTACTAAATGTTCTTGTCTTAATCCGCCAAATATATAGCTAAATCAATATAACGTTCTAAGTTATTAGGCAATATCTCAGGCAGATTATATATGAAGCAGGTACTAAACACGCATTTGCTTCAAAATAGGTTTAATACCGACGACGAAGATGAACCTTCATGAGGTAATATTTTAAATAGCTATCTACTATAACTATTGTTATTTAATTTTAATGTCAAATGTTTACGTTCTAAGAAATATTGGTTCATATAATGTATGGTAATTACTGTACTATGATATTAATATCCACTATTTTATGTTAGGTTTTAATAATATTAGGTTACATAGAGATATTATTAGGTAAATTCCACTGAAATCGGGCAACACATCATACATGAAATTTTCATATTGCGTATGTTAGCAACGAATTTACTTATTTTAAGAAGATAAATAAAGCTATTTAATAAATAAAAAATCTGATTTCATACAGGTATTCTAATTTAAAAATAACGTCCCCAAACAATTCCATGCACAAAGAGTTATAGCCTTATTAAAAAAAATGAATTGTAGACAACCTTAAGACGCTCAAAATGAATTAAAATAACCAATCATTTGTAAATTCCGAAATAAATACCCTATTTAATAAGATCGAGAGTACCTACGCAATCAAATTACGAATCATAATTCGGGACGGATTCGAAGCAGAAATCACATCTTTACGGTCATGTTTTATAGTTAGGATATCGCGGTCAAAATATTCAGATTGCTTTTCTCAACCTCTTTAGAGATTTTTAAAGTTGTGGAAGAGAGAAAGCAATCACTGTGTAGAGCGGCGTCTCGCCTTAACAATTGCAGCTGTATTAGAAGGTGTAGAAAAGTCTCAAATCTACATAGCCGCCAGTAGTTGAAATACACGAAATGTATAAAGTTTAGATTATAACGTAACATAACTTTAGTAGATTTTGATTCGACAATTAGACTTTTAATTAGGCTGATGTTCTCATGCTAATTAAAACTTTATTGGTTAATTTTATGTGTCATATGATGTAAATTTATTACGGACAAGCATAAGTGTCTCACTGATATATTTGTGTTTAAAATATATTGCCTAAGCTAAGATAAACGAAATCATAAAATATTAGCGTTCCTCTATCGAAAACTGTATGAAGGCTTTCCGAAAAGTGACGAAGGTATTTAGATATTCAAAAGATGTATAAAAAAAACAAGGTTTTATAATATCTCCCTTAATTGCACTGTATGAAATCTATAAATGACACACCTGACTTAAAGATACTAATTAAAGGTTAAAATAATAGACAATCTCACCTTGAAGACTAAGCGTTTAAGTTTAAGCGTTAAATCGCAACCGAAATTTCATTATAACACGCGGAGAAAAACGTATCGTTCCAAAAAAGAGGTCGATATATTCGACGCTAACGGCTTAGAACTTAAGTAGACGATCGTAAATCTTTTTAATCGATTTACAAAAAGAGTTAGAACTGAATCTTCATTGTTATATCGTCTTCAATTTTTTCATAGTGAAACATTAGATATATTTTTACTAAATCTTTCATGTCTATATTAAAAATAGCTCTGTGTTTCGTAGAATCTATCACTCTTCTAATCTGCACAAGAAGTCATATTTGTTAAAGGTCATGTACCTAATGATACAAGTAGGTACTACAAGGTTGAAAGTATAACAACAACATATAGCAAACTATTCCACTACTCAATCAGCGTAATACAGTTTCACAAATAATATATCTCAAGCTAAGAATACACCCACTTGAAAAGTGGAGTACATCATTTCTATCCCCCAATAACTTACTAGAAAAGTTCAAAGTTCACCTGAGATACAACAAGTCTTAAGGTAATATGATGCAGTTGTAGAAAAGAGATGCCACTCTACACAATGTAGTGTTCTGCCCCGCTTACGGACCTACAAAAATGTTTCTTTAAAAGACGTATTGGTATAAACAACATTTGCTTTCAAAAAAATAGTCGACCTCAATGATAGCTGATTTTTATTGCGACAAATAAATTACTGCCTTCGGAGATCGCAATCAAAATATCGTCTTTAAAGAATCTTAAGACGTAATACCGCGTATTATAGACTTTACACGTACTGTTTATTTATACACGTTAACATGAACTACAAGAATTAGAAAAACATACGTTGACCGTAGCCAGTCCAGCCACCACCACGATTCTATAAGTATTACACCTATTACAGTTCATAAGATACAAGAACTAAAACAGACGTCGGAGGTTAAATAGGTTAAACACAGATTAAATAAGGTTCCCGTAGGCACGTTCCAGAAATGGCACCAAAAAAAACGACCTACGCTCAAAGACATTGTCATGTCGAAAAAATCTAAACGTAATTTCTTGGAGCATTTACCGTTGTGTGATAACATCATCCTTCATAAATCCGATTTCCCCGAGATTAGGGGAGCAGACACTTACAGCGTACAAAATCTCTGAGCATTAAACTACTGAGATAAAACTCAGCTAACGTTGGTTGTGAAGGAGAATATGAATTGAAATGAATATTATTCGTAGGCCACAAGAACGTTTATACAAAAGGATTAAAATGTTTCTGATACTTGTCAATTATAGCCCCACGAAACTATTTCAAGTAATGTAATGAATTTTTTTTCTGGCCCTCTATGTCCCACTGCTGGGCAAAGGCCTCTCCCAATTCCTTTTACGATTCCCTATCCTGGGTCACATTGAACCAGCACACGCGCTAGGCCGACCACAGTGCCACCGTCCATCCGTTAGCTATCATTACGATGTGACTACAAAACAGTTTTACGCGTCATCATTGTAAATGGTCTTAAAAGTGCTTTTATCTCCATCGTTAATCTTCAATAACTAGTAATCACTTACCTCACCATCTGTTACAAAACTACATAAAATAATATTTTCTTTTTGATTTTCGTAACCGTTTTCGTTTTCGTAACTTCATCAAGCAGGGGGCTCTCAATTTGTCTGAGCTTCAGACTGGATGAACCGATTTTGATGGTACTTCTTTCAATGCAGCTATGTCAAACTCTAATTTGGTCCTATAAAAAAATAAATTTTGACTCCATAGTTTTTGTTTGAAGTTGAAAATATTATTTTATTTATTACAAACCATTTAATAGAATACCAAACGAAATACGGAACGCCATAACTCGTATACAATATTTACTTTTCCAGAAGAAATTTAGTAAACGGTCGAGTAGCGAACGATCACGAACATTTTTCTCGTTGACCGCTCAATCTTGAACTCAGACGGGAACAGATAGATGCATCCTGGAAACACAAAAACCAATGTGAGCGAGTTTTAAACTAACAGCAACATGAATGCAGGAAGTAAAAGTATAATTTAAGTAGTTTCTTTTAAGGTTTCGATTTCCGAAGCATTATTTGCACCTGTTTCTGTATTAGATTGTTTCTTTTATCGAGTTTTACTAAAATTCAAGTGACATGCCCAAAGACACAAGATTGCCTCGGAGATTCCCGCAAATTCTAGAAACATTTAACAATCAATCAATCAATCAATCATTAACTTTATTGCATTCAATAATGTGTACAAAGCTGGTGGGTAAAATTATGAGAAACAATTATGGACCCTGTCGGGCACAGCAAAATTAGTTTTTTTAGAGGAGAGGATGAAGAGCGCTTTTTAACATTTTAATATTAAAATCAAGGAAGAGAATCTTACTTTTACATATTTAAGTAGATTTATTTTATTTTAATTACTTTTTATTTATTACTTATTACTTTTTTACTATTATTATTTATTACATATTTATATATTATTAATTTATACTATATTCATTCTATATTACATAGAAATCTTTATTCATTGTTTTATATAATATATGATTTTTTTATTAACTAAATAGTAAGTATACAGGGTGTAAGGAACACCGTACCACCAAAGTCGCATAATGACTTTAAAATAACGTGTTAATTAATATTAAAGAAGTCGCTACCGTCGGAGATTAATATTTATAGATTTAGTCATTTTTGAGCACGCAATGAATTGGTTACCGCGCGATCCTTACGCTCAGCGTACGTACTTACACGAACTGTAATGTGGTAGGAGGGCGACACTCGGCGACACGATCGAAACATTCGAAACGCGCGCGCATTTTATAAAAATGTTGTGATGTAACGAAAAACAATCACAAAAAAAATACCAATCAATTTACACTATTCTGACTTCAATCTGTGTCTTGTGTATTATTAAATCAAACCTACTCTTACCTTAATCTCGCTCACTTCTAACCAGATAAGGTTCGAAATGTCCGCCATCTACGTGCACACAAATTTTGGCGCGGCGAAAAATCTGCTGCTGAACCCGGGGCAAAAAGTACCGCGTCCAGTAAATGTTCATCGCGAGACTTGCATTGCCACGTGCTTCGCCATAACACATTAGCATGTTGCCATTCTCCCGGGCGGTAAAATAACCTATCGAGCTACTAGGATCGTCATTTAAATAATACACACACAACACACGCACTTATATCACTTAACACAATAAAATTGTCTGCCTACACGATAATTAGTCCGCGAATTACCCGATTGCACATGCACATTCGATTAGCGTAAGGAACAAACTGAGTAAAAATAGGTACTATTTTGAAAAAAGCCGAACTTTCGGTTTTACCTTTGAGTAGTGTTGGACCTAGGTACCTATGATTCTTTATCGATAAATTACATGAGGTCGAAGTGAATATCGTAAAATTATTCTTGACAATAAAGTACTTAACTTAAACCTTTAAAATTGATTAATCACAAAATGTACTTTTGTGTAAGAACATAATTGTTTTATGTGACTGGAATAATTATTCAGCAGTTCGTAGGAAAAAAAATGATAAAAATTTTTAGGCAGGAATTTCATTAGTAGATGATGGATATTAGTAACAAAACAGAGTTTAATTTTAGAAAAAATAAATTATTGTTTATAACAACATGTTTTAGAACTACAGAATTCTAAACAATAACAAACTGTTAATAATAAAAGGTTTTAATAAATTTCGTAGTACGATAAGTTGATAAACGCTGAGAAAGTGATTTTTTATTTTATAACATGGAACCCGTGTAACAAAAATCGATGTACTATTTTATCCAGTGTCACAGGTACGTCACTCGCCGATACCGCTGTAGGTGTTTGTCGGCGCGCTGGCGGTGTCTACAAAGGCGGCTAGCGGTGCCTACAAAGCGCGCGGCTTTTTTTAAAGGAATAGTAGGCAGGATTACGAATAATGAGTGCGAGTGCGCGCGCAATAGTTGCGCTATCTCTTACGGTTGACGCTCATGTATTGGTTCGGTTTTGACGTCACTTTCGGTTAGATTTGCGAGAGAGCGATGACCGACGAGTACCTTTACGAATCAGCTGATCGGGAGCAGTTTTTAGTGTTTCATTTACATTGCCTTTTTTCGTGAAAACGGCTTAATAATTACTTTCGTTATGAAAATATTATTGAAATACGTAGGAAAAATGATTTTATGACACATAAAATTAAAAAAACGCGAAAAAAAACTGCAATTTTCATGAAAAGACCGATGAAAAATTCCAACGCAGTGGGGTCTGGAATCATGTCTAGAACTCAGGTACCACGGAAAAGTCACGGTGTTCCTTACACCCTGTATAATTATATAATTAAAGATATAGCACGGTAAGTAAGGTTAATATATTAATGTATTGAGTATTGCTTGTTTGTAGTTAGAATTTTATTTGAAGTATTCGTCGATTGTGTAGTAGCTTCTATCTAAGAGAATATCAAGGTCAGGACAAGCGTTCATGGATCACACAAACGCGAGGTCGCGAGGATTGAACCCACGAACTTCGCATCCAGTGGGTTTGGCGTGGTGAACCGGTGACCTGTATTGTCACAACTTAATGATTGTTAAACAAGTTTAATATACTTTTTTTCAACACACTTGTCTCTTACTCATGTACCTATGCCTACATAACATAGTGCAATTTAATAGGCAAAGTTAACAAGAACTTTTTCTACTTAATTGAAAAACACTTTCAGTATAAGAAGAACTATAATTAATCACACGTTTAATAGCACTAGAAAATACTTAGATGTGACTAATGGCTAACAAGCCAAATAAAACAAACTCTTTTTAAAATAAAAACACTTTGTAAATAGTTTAACATAACTAGCCAGTTGATTTATTACAAAGTTTGTAAAAGAAACAAAAACAACGGTTTTTTCTTGTTCAAAACATATTTATACTAAACCCACTCAAAACTGAAATAAAAACACGTTTCTGTATTAATAGCTTCTATCATTCAAATAATAATAATTTGATTGATCTATTTTTATCTTTATTTAATTCTATAAAGATTTTGGTAAATGTAGAAGTATTTACACATTATTTGTGATTAATTTCCTTTTATACCAAAAAATAATTAAAATATATGCTTACTTTTAAAAGACATAAATGTGAGATTTTAGATATCTTAGCTTAATGTAATTAGTGATGCGTAATTATTTGGTCCCAAAAATATATGAGTTTTCAAGATAGTAATCCCCTGGGCCTTCCATGTTAGGGTCTAGATTTTCAAGAATCATCCAGACATTTTTATGGTGCTTAATAACGATATTACCACATTTACATGCGACTGATATTTTTAATTCATAAGTATAAGTCATTTGTAGCCTGAAAGCCCGCTTAATTTATTGATCAAAAACAAAACGTTTCGTAACAACGTAGTCAGATAATTGAAATAAAATAGTTCCAATGACTTAAAAAATAATACAGTAATAAATATTAATTTGACAGAAGATATCTATCAACTGTTACTATAATATTCATATTTTCAATTGAAAACCGCTTGCAAATCGGTTTACCCGTTCAAGAGCTACTGTAGAATAGACGGATACACAAGCACATATAGCGATAAAACTTATAACACATTTTTAATCATGTCCAAACCCGACAAATACACTAAACAATTCCATTCGTGAACATAGACGTAAAGTACAATGAATGCAGTTGAAGCAATAAGATAATATTGACGGTAGAACATCAAGGAATGGTGCCGCCACCAATCTGTAACAGACACGTTACCGCAGGTGTAAGGTAACTCAATAGTTTTATCTCACGGCACACAACGAGTGCCTCACTGAGGCCAAGTTAAACGATAGAATAAAACTGAGATTAAACTAGTCGATTCTATCTTTATTATTCAATAAGTAGAAAGAACGACGACGTCGATAATCTTTGCAATTAGATACAAATGAGACGTGTCACAATATAATTTAAAAAATCTTGGTCGGTAGCCTGGTAGCCACCGCCGCCGCGCCGTATAGGCCTTGATAAGCCATCAGCACAAGTTCCAAAATCATAAAAGCTAACACGGCTGCTGTTGCAATCATCTGTCATAGATAAAGGCCACTGATGAGATAAATAACGTTGTAATTGACTGGTAGAGATAGATAAAAGTAAAATCGTAAAACAATGTGTAAGAAAATGGGTACACGCTTGTTGAAGTAGTTCTTACTTAAGTTTTTAAAGTTCCATGCTTCATTTCAATATCTAACTCCGATATTGTGAACTGAGTTCATAGGAACGCGTTTAAAGGTAACTTACGTAGTCTCCCGAAGCTTTATCACGTCAGGCTTCCCTCACTCTCACTCACTGGCGTGTTTGCTTCGCCGCCCCAGCCTTGTCTAATGAATCGCCGCTCTCTGTAAATAAGGCTTAAGTGAGTTATCTTGTTCGACCACATTTCGTTGGTTACTTTGTGAACATGTGTTCCGTTAGTGTTTTGTTAACATTATGCTACAGGTTTGGTTTATTGTTTTCGTATGAAACTATTTATATACATTCGTATGGAGAGCTAATTAAGTTGAATTAAAAAGCAACATGATTAAAGAAAAATAGTAAAATAAAATCACATGAAATAACGGAATTCTATTGCACGACAATATATAAATATAGAAACAACATAAGAAACAGCAATTTTTACCTCCAAACCTCTCTATTTTTTGCGATTTCTGGCCACGTGCGCTCCGCGTATTCGACTAAATCATCCCACCAACTTTTTATAAATTAATAATACCCGAATGCATCACTTCGAAAATATCACAGTCTACATTATGTTCAGAAGACATTTACCATTTAAATACACCAGGAAAGCAGAAGCGTAACAGTCACAGTAGCGAATGCAAACCGACCACAAACGAGATTAAATTGCGACTCGTCTTGGCGTTCTCTTAATGTTCCCTTTATGTAAGAAGCGTGTTGTCTTGAGACGTGTCTGAGGATACGTTACAAACAATCACTGGAATAACGTACGTTCTTATGTGCAGCCCCTCTAGCCAAGTTATATTGCTACAATCGTTAACGTCAACAAACAACGCTCAAATGTATGGAAATGACATTTCGGTGGGTCACGTGACTTCGACCTGTCATCTTCATACATTCGACCGCTAGTTATTGACGTTCACGATTTAAAAAATGTAATTTGACAAAAGAGGTGGTTTGTTAAAGTATAACGTAACTTTTGCTGGTATGCTTGGAAGGCAAAGGCAATAATTAAAAAAAAATATTCTTTTAGAAATAGTTACAGAGCTAGACTCATTAGGTCCGTGATTAATGTTTCTAAAGCACCTTTTTATACCTACTGAATATACAAAAACTGTTTGGATTCCAAGTAGTTTGTTTATGATACGAGTACTGTAATTACTTATACCTAACTACGACATAACACTTCAAGTCTACGCGTTGCTGCGTCTAAGAATATTATTTCACTCTAATATAATCTCTAACCATAACTCATAAGAATCTAAATATTAATCAGACCGAAAACAAAAAAGAAATTATCGTCTTTTAACAACTGTAATCGGTCGCAATCGAACTCTCAAAAAATTTAAAATGTTCATTGCTTCAAAAATTGTATTCCAATTTAAAACCAAACTAAAGCAAGGTGTTTTTAACTTGTTAGTTAACTATTAAGTACTTAGAAACACAGAAATAAGGACATCTAGGTGAAATTCAGGGTGCTGTCTACCTCAAGAGAACCGTCGTTAATTAACACAGGTGGGGAACCGGGATAACTCGACGGTTCAGAACCGAACTGGGGTTATTAATCATAGAGCAGACAGCGTCGCAACGAATGTCGTAACTTACTGGATATATGTTACCAATCTTGATATATTCCAGTTTAATTTAGTCGAGTTCCAATGTATTAACACGAGGGCGACAGAGGGATGGTTATGTTTTAGAATTGTGTTCATTTATTTATTAAAAACTATGCTCTTTATGCCGAGATAGTCTGAGAAAGCTAGGATCATATAATGAACGAAGCATGAAATTATTTTATAAGACGAATTAACAATATTTATCAAAAATAGAATCAAATAAAATATTATTTTTTTAAATCTTGTAGCTGGAGGATGAAACCCATTATAATGCCAAGCTTTTGTATATTCATTTCGACAAGAGAAAGCTATGTTACATATTTTTTATTGCTATTTTATCATGAATATTTTACTACTTTTACTATCTGTTTCCCATGACTATGTCTGCGAATTTAAGATAAAACTTTAGCATTTTTGAGCTGTAGCCGATATGGGTCATGTGACCAATTGCAACTGTGTCTGCCTCGAGTGACCAATTTGAAGCAAAATTCTTTAGCTCAAACAGACAGCATTTCTTTTCAAAACAAGAATACAATTTTTCAGAACAGAAATCAATTATTTTCAGTCAATAACAAATACAAGTATATCATCAATTGAAATGTGATCGTCAACGTTTGAAATATAAAACGTATTCGTGTAACAAACGAGATTTCCAAATTCACAGAATGCCACCTGTAATTCCGTTTGACGATGATATATGGATGTATGCGACCTGTTGAACAGATGGGTATTTTAAACGCTAGTCTCCATTATGAAGCGAAACATTGAGTTTTAAGTATTGAGATAATGTAAGAAGGTTTAGGTGTTGTATGTCAAGATGAAAAAGCTACTTAGCACTTGAATACTTTGAAAATATTGTAACCCAAAATCCAAAAATAAAATCATAATTTGTGTAAAAAAATGTCCCGTTTAACAATAGCGCTTATCAATTGCATTTGGTTGTAACCTACGTTTGTTGTGCGTCTCTAGTGCAACCTTAACGTTGAAGGGAACGCAACTAAGAACGCGTGTGAAGACGTAGCCAGTCTGGACCTATAGTCAAATTGCACAACACGGAGAGTCAATTGTCACCAACCACTCAAAAGGCTTGAACTAAATAATCAGTAACACCAATTGTCACAAACTTATGATATTACCATACATTTAAAGATATCTCATATCTATTAAATGCTGTAACGGTTTACTCACGCGTATTTATCGGGGTAGCCCGACTAGTTTCGGACTAGTTCCGGAGTCCTCAATCATGAGCAGACGCGGCGTAAACCGTTACATCATTTAATAACGAATCATTCTCACGATAGTTACTATCAACATGTATTTTCTCAGCTACTGTAAAATTGTCCAAACCTAAACTAAGGGTCTTCCCCTTAGCCTATAAATCTTTAATGCAAACTCATATACTTACTAAACCGTGATCTACAAACACGCAATTACTATGATAACTAATCCGAACCTAACTTCAATAATCTCGCTCCAAATTATATGAAATAAATTATGTAAACTAAATTAGCTTTGAAGATTAAAATAAGGGGACGTAACGTTATTTAGATACTAGGTGCTTAGGTTAATTAATTATTAAAAGATAAAACATTCCTTTCTTGTGTGCCTTTCAGTTGTTTTTTTTATTTTTTTAGACTCGCTAAATTGATAGCGAAACGACTTCCATAGTAAGGAATTCTGTTGATATAATATACATGTCAGCAAAACCAAAAACACATTTTAATGATAAATGTATAAAGTCGCGACAACAACATCAAAGGTTACTAAAAAAGAGAATAAACGTCTCCAACAAAAAGAAATACAAAATGTAAATAATTTATAGATAAAAATAAATCACAAGCCTTCCGTATGAGCGGATATACGGGTAATGAAAACCAGAAATCCTTTTATAAAATCAAACGGCAGAAGAAATATATACTAGGTATAATATAATGGGGTAAGGTTAGACAGACGAGACGGAGAGACAAGCAGTAGACGTAAACACATAATTCACATTATTTTGTCTTTATTCTCATACTTCGAGAACTGTTTCGTGTATCAATGAGCTGACATTTATCTATGCCCACGCTCTTCAACATTTCGAACGATGAATTATTTATTAGTTCTTTTATTTAGGTTTTTCTTCTTTAATATTTAATTACTGATGTGTGCGATTCGGGATTATTATGACGGATTATATTTTTTGAAACTTTATTGATTGCTTAGCGCCATACGAAGATAGGCAAACAATTAATCTGTTACGTCAAATAATCCACCTCTCCGCTTTCACCGCGCGTCCATCGTTTACTCATTACTATGGAAAGGAACTCCTACGGTGTTGGCACTATCACAAAACTCATATATTTTCAAAAAATAATTGAAGAACTTTTCGAATGTCTAAATACAATGGTCAGCGTCCATATTAGCCCACCCTTTACCGCTTCCTAAGATAATGCTTGCTAAAGAAAAACAAACAGACACTATCCTCAACAGCACACTGCTACGTTTATCATCTTGTCTGTTTTAAATTCTGTTAAAAGGTGAACACATTGTACATACATATATTGTAATGTGTCCGATATGTCTCCATACGATATCATAGCATACAATATTGTTTATTAGAATACACAGGGCATTGCCAGTTGCATTGTCGGTGTTTAAGCTCTACGTTACAAGCTCCAGTTATTGTTTGATTGATTGGGACATTGATTCAAACCGTATTACCCTTCTACAGCTCCTATACACAGCAGCTCCCTCTATACTATGTAACTTGCTTCTCCAAGAGGAAGGAAATTACCGGTAAGTGTCCATAACTTATAAACACTGTATTCTGCAATTTACTTACACTTTACGACTGCATTATAAGTTTAATACAACCTTCTTTACAGCTCTACAAGCTCGCAAGCATCGCTCTACTGTAACGCTATAAAAAATAATAATTAAAACGGTTTCGTTCCATTCTTAAATGAGTTTTAGAAACCGCTAGTTTTATTTCCAACCACAAACATTCTGACAATGAGTCGTTTCAATACCCAGTTGTGTACCTAATACAACCAAATGATCACATTATCTAACCGTATTGGAACGGCGTGCGGTATCGAATACCCCCGGGTTGGTACATTGGGATTGGCAAACTCGGGTTGGTACTCGCACAGTCGTCACGTCCCGCCGAACCTATAAACGTTTGTTGGAGCTGACCACCCCCTGCACCCCCCCCCCCTCCGAACCGATCGGGAACAAAACAACATGAATGCCCTCACCATTGATTGTATTTGTACCGTCGAGGAATTCCAATGTCCTTTTCAAAGAGTATTAAAAACTAGCACGAATGAATTTGAGTGAACCATAGTAGGAGAAAATATCCTGAGATCCTGCTCGTAAACTCACTATTTAAAAATATACAGAATCGATTTAAATATACTACGGAACAACTTACGCTGAAACTAATCTACTTTATATTAAACTGTCAAGAATTTTATTAAAGTGGAAAAATATTTTGAAGCACCATTACTTTCTTTAGAATTTTATGACTTCCTCTTGTAGACTTCATCAAGCAACCTATAACCACTTGTTAAAGTAATATTATTGCGGCTGTGCGAGCGTGACAGCGCTACATGGGATAGAGCGTCGTCTTTATTCCTCAACTACAAAAATCTTCCTTTAAGAGGTAGATAGTAGGATCTCAGAAAGTAAATGTCACATATTAGGTTCTAAACGTTTACAATTGGAGAGGGAAAATGAGCGGTCGCGAGGGAAACATGTTATTTGATCATAATAGGCCACACTTAATGGGACTCTTTGACCTTTCGCACTCAGACTTACGAAATCATGTATAGTTTAATTAAAGACATGATAATATCGGATGATCGATATATACGGATATTAACTATAGAAGTTTCATGAACGGGGCTGCATCATGTTTATTACGATTAAAGTTTTTATTAAGATTTAATAACTGATTCTCATGTTTGCCTCCGATATACATTACATTTACATTCAATCAGATCTGGCATTTAACATAAATACGTCAGAAAATAAATGAATGTGTATTATTTATTTTAAAACATTACACGAGTTAACTCAGTGACTCCAGTGGCGCTAGAACAATCCGAAATGTATAATTCAGTATCAACCACCCACACTAAATACAGAACGACATTTAAATAAATCACGCTCTTCTAAATTTGAACTTTAGTAATATTTCATTTGATTTCGCGACTAGTGATAAGGTATAAGTTTTAATAGGAATCTTATCTTGTTTCCTGCCACAAAGAAAGTGTCTAACTATAAACAATTTGGTCAAATAAAAGTTTGCGAAACAGCAGTAGATGGCGGTAGACGACGCCGTTTCTAACAATGGCCCAAAACAAAGTTGATATCTCGCGGGTTTCATTAAAATTGACAATGACGCTTTTAGCGTTGATTGTCTGTCACCCTTCGCCTTCCGAATATTCGCGAAAATCATTAAACGAAGACGACGTAACTTGTTTAGCGAGTTTAACTGCAATGAAAATAAAGAGTTTGTGTTTATTGCGAGGGGTAGATTAACTAGATTAATAATGTAATCAACGCGCAGAACATTGCTACTTCGTGATGTTTCATGGAAGAGTGTATTTTAATTCCATTTATATTATAATGAACCTGCAAGGCGTAGATACTGCTCGATTAAAAGCCCTGATTAGAAACATTGCTCATCCTATAAATAGACACTGAAATATCCAATATACTCGTACCTCTACCCACGCCTGTAATTTATGCAGGCTTGATGTTACACATTCATAATACAACATATTTACATAAACGTGAAATAAAATACCCTTAAAAGCTTCACCCTACCGCTTAAACGCATAAATGAAATTCAAATACCGTAAACCATTTGAAATCCGCAAATTTTTCGTGTTACGGAGTAATTTGTTCGCATTCAAAGCAACATCTGTACACGGCATTCATATCTTACTTCATGAAAAACTTGGGATAAATGGGATCATTTACACCCATATATCTCGAGCCCCATTGTGAATAGAGCTCGCGATGTTATTGGATGTAAAAAGCGATTTTGTGTGAAGCGTTAGGGTGGTGCTACAGTGGGACAGTCGTCACGTTAAAGTGTATGCTTTGTGCATTGAGACCGCAGCCGGGCGAGGCGTGGCTAGACAAAGCGTCTCGGTAACGATGCAGTCTGGCTAATGCCATGCAAACACCGGACTGTCCTCGCAGAAATCGGCAGGAAACACTTTTCTCACAGTTTACTAGAATAATTAATGAAACAAAAAAATATTTTAGTTGTATATATCAGGTGCTTTTCTATTCTGCAATTGGGGGGCGCTCATTTTATTTTGACAAATTCAATATCCACAATAACAATTTAAACAGGTAATTTTTATGCTTCTTTACTTCCGAGGCGGCAAATAATTTTACGAGTACGTTTTAAAAATGACAAATTAGTAAACACGTAGAGCTCTACATTATAAATACCGCTTCACCTCGCGTACATCGCAGCGCTCGAACAAAGTTTGATTTATGTGTTCACCCTCAGACGCGAACGCTAAATTAAAAACAACGTAATTTGTATTACATTCTTTCAGACACGTAATCCCACAATTTCATAATTGCTTTTGACTAACCAATTATGCTGATGCGATTTATGTTTATACATTTTGATTAAATTATAATTTCGGTTCCTTAATATTTAAAATACCTTTTGTTATTATTATTTTTCATCATATTTTTTTAACTGTGCACTACGGACAAGGAGAAAAGGGTGGTTTTTCTGTATAAAGTCCATCCAAAGGTTGTCTAGAAAAGATGTACTTTAGCGATAAGACCGCCCATTATGACACCTTGTAACAATTTTTCTTTGGCGAATCCTGTAATTATGTAGTGTCAATAAAGAGTATTCTATCTATCTCTCTATAAAACTATCAAGAAAAAAGATAAATTTGAATAGTCTAGAAGCAAACATTTACTTGACGAACTGTGCTCTCGTCTAATCGTAAAGTAAGAACAAGTCAAATGTCCTCAAAGGATTTAGATTGGTTCTCTCCACAGTGACTGACTGCAGAGATTTGCACTCCTTACGCTAAGTAGTTTTCTACCTGAAACGGAGCTCAAAGAGATGGCAGACACTCAATGCTTTATTTTCTCAATTAATGTTTGGCGCTACGAGCTACGGTGCTACGCCCCCGCTACGAGTACGTAGCTCGTAGCAAATGAATTGTACTTGGGGTGTTTTGTTCTTTCTTGTCGTTTCAAATTTAGTGTATGTACTTACAGTATTCATGTTATTTAATTCATTTGTTGAGTAATATCACAACACATTACTAATACTTTAATCATGTACAGAAACAAGCTTCATGCTCTATGCACAACAAAACACTATCCAATTTCACAAACAATTTGTCTCAAGTTATGACGTGTGAAAATCGTTCGCCAATAAAATTTACGATAAACAAATCAAGCTAGTTATTGAAAACGTTAAGGTAGGAAATGGAAAATCCGAGGCGAGCGGAAGGTGACGTCATCGGAGGGTAACTATATTGCGACCAGCCGAAATAACTTATAGCAGTAATAACGTTTATAGCGAGCACTTATACCTGACGGGAAAACTACGCTACTTAATGTTTATTCGGTTTTTATTAATAATATGTTTCTTAATAGTGTTACCATTACTTAGGATTAAAAAAAACTTAACAAAGATGAATAAATTCTGACTAAAACATAGAAACTAAATTAGCATACATTGTCAAAATTAAGTTAAATATTATTATACGAACTCGGAATTTTCCACGGTGCACATAATATATTATTTTAATTTCCAACAAACATAAATTTAGATTAAACAAAAAATAATCTATCTCTATTTCATTCTTTAATCTCTATTTATTTATCTTACTTAATTTACAAATCCAAAAAAAAACTATCTCATCACCATTCATAGGTTCAGTTAATTCAAATCCAACGTACACACTATCACAATTCCGTACGTAAGTCACGTTCCTCCAACGGTGGTATTACTCATTTTCTTCGGTCGCCATCTTGACACTTTAGTTAAGTTGTCTCCACTCTCATTATTGTTCATTCGTGTTTGTCAGATTAGGTGGCTACATTTAGCGTGGTGTGGGTATCAATGTTAACTAGATAAGTCAATGTTTTAGTAACGAATTTTATAACTAGTCGATACTGTTTTTGGTAACGTGGCATTGTTTCAAATTATATTAAAAAAATGAGCGTGTTGAAGCCACTTACATTACTTACGTACATATTGTTGGTATACATTCAAAATACATGTAGTTATACAAACCGGTCGAGCGCAAGTCGGACTCGACACACGAGGGTTTAAAAAACAAATGTTTAAAAACTAAGTCACCATCTAATTTTTGAATGTGATATGTTTGTCAATATTTGTTGTATAGATGAAACAAAAATTGATCATCAAATTCATCATCAATTGTCTAGCCAAAAAGTAAATTTCAAGTGATATAGCGTGGTGACAGACGGGCGGAGGTTCTGTTTTTACGTATTACGCCCTAGTTTTAAAAATTATCCAGGTAAATTCGAGCCAGGTAAAGTTGAATTAAAATTAGTAAAAATAGGTTGACAATGGCAATTTAAATTATGTAAGTTCAAAGATAATGCTAAGATAGCACTGGAAATGAGAAACAAATTTTAACCTATTACGGTCTGGAGGATATAATACTAATTGGATTGACCATTCAATCTACACTCACAACACAAATATTTATTGTAGATTTTTTATCTTTAAGGGCTGATTTTTCAATCGCCAGATAACTTTTATTTGACGAATAAGTTTGACGTTTTGACAGCTTATGTATAGAACATGTGTCAAACCGCCATATTTATTCCTCAGATAAAAGTTATATGACGATTGAAAAATCGGGCCTTAAAGGTGTAAATGTTATCTTCACAGTATGAAATGAATATATAACAGTCAGGCACATTATAAAATGTATTATACATTTACACGACAAAAAAAAACAGAGGCGTGTAAAGAGGTTTGTTATAAAATTTTAATAACACCAAGAAACCAATTTGTATGTTGATTTTATGAAACAAAGTGCCTTCGAGTTTCGAGTATCAGTAAGATTTATCTCTGGCGGGTACTTAAATAGGATTTAATACAAAAGGGGTAGTAACTGGTTTATAAATAAACCAGGAATAATAAAAACTTGATTATGGCCTATCAATCCGTTATGGGTTTGTTCTGGCGTTATTTTATTACGACGGTCAATATAATTATTGGGCTCTACTTTTTTGTATAGGAAGTTGATTCTTACAATTTAGAAATAACTTAGTTGTTTACTCTGTCCTTTAATTAAACATGAAAGACTGGCCCACAGTAAGGACGAAAAAAAGAATTTGCATTGAAAAATAAATCGTAATTATCTAAATAACAATCACTAACTCCGCCTCAAAAATAGAGTATAATGTTTATGAAAAACAGAGGTTCATTGGAAGGGCATGATGTATCTTATTTCCTTATCGGTAGGTAAAACCCTATTTTTTATATCAAAACAACGCTTCACGCTAATGCGCTTATATTACCTTGTTTCCAGAAAACATCCATTAAACCTCTAATACAAGACCATTTATTTTCATTACTAATGTTCCCGATATGAATAACTCTACTCTTAAATACTAAGCAGATTTGCCGTGACTTGCCGTGTTTCAACACCATTGAGAAAGTAAATGGAAACAGTTGACACTCAGAAAGGCCGATTTAAAATCCTCCGGCTGAATAAAATCTCCGCGGCTATTTCTATTCAGGGCCAATTAAAAAGTTAATGATCGAGACTAATTGCGATTCTAAATATAATTTGATTCAAAGTTTTCTTCTGCTTTTGTTTGTTCGAAATTACTTCTTTTTACTGTCGTGTGAAAACGACCCTCTTTACCCAGAAGCGGGCAAAGGGTGCAAAAACACCACAGTATTTCTCCCTTAAACGACGAGAAAGGAGATTCGTTTTTATCTACGGAAAAGGGTCATTATCTCTTGTATTTATAGTTAAATAGATGTGTTATCAATGAATAGTCTCTCAAATCATGCATGCAAGCTTTGTACGCATATGGAACATGGGCATTGGTTTACTTAACACATGTCAGGCTATGTTTATGTTATGTTACGAAACCAATTAATCGTTACTGAAGTGGTCGGGTAAACCTCAAATTAATTGCCAGTACTGCGGATACGAGGTATCGATTTAATGTTTCACACCATCCTATTTATCATGGTTTATTGGTTTGTTTTAATCATTCAAACTTTTTGGATCAATTTTAAAGTTTTCGGTTTCCATTGAAACTTCGTATTATATGCTAACTCCATCATATTTAACCAACAGATTACGTACTAAAATATCAGTAAAGGACCAGCCGCTTATACTGAGTCTTACAAGTGAAGAAACCGATGTAATTTAGAGATACCACGTAATTTTTAAAGAATATCTGACGAATAAGTTGGCATTAACAAAAGCCATTCAAAACTAGTTATATCGTTACTTAACATAATAACTTTCATAAGTACACGATTGTTTATTCTAAAGAAATGAAGGTCCCTAAAGTCATTTATCACGGCGTGCAGTATAGCTGACGTCACGGCTACGTCAGCCTCCCTGTTTAGCCAAGCGTCAGATATTTTAGGACGGTTCTCAATTATGGAACCTTTATAATTTCCGTCCGTTTTGGTAGAGATGCGCAAATTCGCCCCACATACGGTTGATAAAGGTAGCATAGTCATTTGTAGATCGCGTTTCTTAATTACCTTAAAGAGATTATACAAAACCGTAATTAGATTAAGTCATTCCTGTTATTATTCGCTTTTTGATGATGTGTTACTTTTAAAGTATTCTTAAAAATAAAATTAATTCACAGTTTTTGTTCCATCACGGAAACTACATAGTCAGTTATTCATGAACTTCCTACATATAAACGTTTTGCTCAAACCAAAGCGGTTAAACCGAAACACCCAATTCGAATTACGAATCCAAATTTATTCATAACACACAACTAGTACAAAGATCTCTCACAAATTAGTCTAAATCCAAAGGATCCGTTTCGATGTTTAGAATTAAACAGTTGAATAAACTAGCATTTTTGGGAATTACCCTGAAGCTTGGGTCGGCGTTAAATCAGAGCTTAACAGCTTAGTCCCAGGGGGTGCTCGTTAGACGTCAATTGGTTCTCTGTGGGCCAGCGGGATTTTTCGCCACGAAAATTGGTTACATGCGACCATTTCAACCACTAGGAAACTTGCAATGTTCGAAGAAAATGGAATATGGATTTTGGGGTCAGTCAAAATCGAGGCCGTCTTAAGATGGCTACCAAAAATAAAACTCTACATAAATATATATTTCTGGTAATGTGCTGGAAGAGCTAACTTCTTTTTTCTGGAGAGGGGCGCTGATAACCGCTACACAGTTTTATAGTACTGCTATTATCATCATTCCAAATTGATCTATTTGCTCCTTGCTCCCAATAAAGTCGACTTAGCCCGCAGTGAGCTAGCGTGGTGATCAATGTTCAATTTTACTTATATGGGAAGGTTTGAGCATTGATGCCCAGCACAGGAACGTATGTAGGCTAGTATTAGTACATATCTATTATACCTACATGTAGAAAAAATTATATACTTGAAAAGCAAGCATTTAGATCAGAAGGTCACGCCATAACAAATAAATTTATTTACAAAAGAAAACCTTAACACTTACATTAGATAAGTGGTAATGAAGCAAAATGAAAACGGAATATAAACGAAATCTAGACACAAAAGCGGGCCATTAAAGAGAGATTTACTGTTGATAGGAACTGACCTCTACTACGTTACGGAGCGAGAGCTGTAAGCGTTTAAGGCGCTCGGCTGAGCAAAACCTTCACCGGAGATACCTGCTCCTCTTTGCATTTAATATGAAGGTACAAATTGTTTTTATGTTCGGAAAATCTCAGATTATAAAGGAAACAGTTTAGATTTAAGTACGGTTCCTTTTGGGTTCATTAAAAATATTAAAATTTAAGTGCTTTTTATTTGAATGTCGAATGTTATTTTTTTTTGTTGTTTTAGCTTTGGATAGTCAGATAATATACACTTCAGAATAACAGCATGCTTTGACACAGTGCATATTATTAAGGTGTTTTTAATGGACGCAAAAACGTGTACGTCATGGTTTTTTTGTTTTGTTTATATTACGAAATAATATTTACGAAATATTATAATAGGCTAAAACATAATTTAGAAAGCTATAACTATAACATTTTTAATTTCTGAAAATATTATTAATTTCTGTACATCTCCTTTACTACATAAATATAGCGAATAAGATAAAATTACAAACAAAGAATTCCCAAAAACCGTGCATTAATACTTTTAACGGTATTTACCACAAGAATAAAATCCCTCACGTCGTCAAAAGTAAAAGTATGGACGTGAAAAGCATTCATTAAAGTGTGCATTCAATCACGGCTCATTTTAATTTATCCGTCCCAATTAATTTGAGCTCCTGAATCCGGTGGGATTGGACGACACACACCATACTGTTTACCCATTATTTACGATACCCAATCGAATGATTAAATTAAAACGAACCAATAGAAATCGCGGCTTTTTGTTTGTTACTAAATTATAATTTAATGTTTTTTGAAATCCTCAGTTCAAATCTAATCATATCGGTGACTACGATTTATTTGACTATGAATTTAAATGCTTGAATGAAACGATTTTCTACTTTAGAGCCACTTACAATACGATTAAACCGCAATACTTCAACTTATGAAAAATATTAAAATGCACACTAAAATTCTACTGTTATTATCCGCCATATTCTGTTTTATATTCTTAACATTATGCTGTAAACGAAGCCGAGTAGAACGTGCACAAAATGAGTTTAAAACTAACCAAGACCTAATAAACTGTTAGTAAAATTAGCCTCACAACAATTACAAACATATAACTTTTAATTATTAAATGATGCAACGATTTACTCAAGCGAATTCATCGGGATTGCCCGACTAGTTTTAGACCCGACTATAGGCTTTAATCATGAGCTGACGCGGCAGGGTCGATAACTATTTGTTTTGCCATTAAATTCATAGTTAATTCAATTCAATTTATTGTAATCTTTATGTGTATAATATGTAATTCGACACGGTGAAAATTGTTAACTAATGAAATGATGACGATGATGAATACGCGTGAGTAAACCGTTGCATCAATTAATAACGAATCATTCTCACTATAGTTACTATCAAAATTTATTACGTTTAACCTGAGAAATACAGGGCAATCGGGGTGGCAATAATATTAAAATCAAATAGGTAAGGCGAGCGCCGCGAATACGACGCTTGAGCGGACTTGAGCGGCTCAATTATCGAATCAAAACCATTAACCCGCATAGGCAGGGACCAAGACGTACCGCAGACGCTGACAGCGCCGATTACCGGTAAATCTTGGATTTCACTTATAGAGCTCAATATAGATCGCAGGCGAATACACATATAAATGGAATATTAAATGCTGTTAATTGAACTACAGAATAGCTTAGTCAATGCGATGTTACGCTTAACTTGCTCTGAATGAAACAGAGTAAGTGAATCATTAGTTGATGTATCGATCTCTGTGGTGATATTACCACTTGACTGTCAAAAGGACTGATCAATTTACTATTCTTTATCTTTTAGTAATTCACTTACGAAACAACTTTCCTTTTCTCAAGTAACGCAGCTGGTTTCACAAACCTTTAAGTCACTTACACAAAAACACAAGTACACAGGACTTGTGGATCACACAAACGATTATTCTACACGGGAATCGAACCAGCGCACATTAGATAATATGTTGTGTTGTCCTCAACCACTCGCTATCCGTGCAGTCCGATTTTAAATTATAATCGCTATTATTTTTTATTCCAACAGTACTTTGAAAATAGTAAACCTCTTTATTGAACTTAGTATCTACGTTTATAAACAACACAAAACCGTTCGTTCTAAACTCTGCGGGATTACAATGCAAAGTGCTCCCGTATAGAATCGATAGTCACCTTGACACTCGTTTTGAAACCATCTTTGAACTATCTGTGCGCTTCAGATAAGCTCCGGTATGACGGGCTGGCTCGATGGAGGTCCTGTCATACAATCAACCTCATTGTTGGAGAACAACAGTGACCCTCTGAATAGATACTTCAAAAAGATTCGATGTCACTCGAAAAGGGATCATGGGTGCAAAGTTATAGAACAGTTCCTGAAATATTTAACAATAAAATCAATAAACTTAGTGTAGTTTCTTGTATCAACAATTTTTGCATCACTTATTTTACACTTACGTTTTTATAAGTTTCATCATCCACGACAAATTTCTAACCCAACATATACCTCCTAAATTCCTGACGTTTTAGCCATAGGCAGCGTACAACATTAGGTCCCGGAGTGTTGATAGCCGGCTCAGTCAAGGACACGAAGCCACGCGTGAAATGGGAAGCTTACATGCAAGTTTCGCTCAGTCCAACATTATGTATCCGTGGAACGGTATTTCTCACAGTTATAACGAGGAATAGGAACTTCGGAGGACAGTTTTCTGAGAGTTTTTTGTAACAAATTTATAACAAACGATCAGTTTTGTTTAATTGTACAAAGAATTTAAATAACATTATTTACATTTTTTTTTGTTACAGGACAGTGTGTTAACATTGTTCTTTATTGTTACGTTCGTCATCGGTAGGTGCTATACAAATATAGGCAATCGCAAAGGTGACACCCGCATACAATGCTATATCACTTTTCCCGCTAAATGATTTAACAAAATGTACACGGTAAACTTTTGAAAGTAAGAGGTATTTACTTACTTTTTAAATATAATATCATATTAAAATCATTACGTCATATGCTTTCTTTCTAGTCCGCGTTACATAAATATAATAAGTAGGTTCATATTATTAAACGTTACGTCTTTAAAGGGGTGTAAAAATGCTTAGTCACCAAGAGATTTAACCTTCACCCAACTTTCGTTACAAAAATACCACACATATATCGTTCAAAATACTTTTTTCGGATCACGATTTACATGCAAACAATATAAAACTTTTACAGTCGAATCATGTGTAGTACACCGGACTACAGGTATCAATCGAATTCAGTAAATATTCTGGCGTATTTAAATGCCGAACACGTCTCGGCTTTTGGTCGAAGTGCGTGTCTCGTCCCCACAATCACACATGATAAAAAGTTCGGTCCCAGCGACAAATAGTAGACCCATAGATCTTTTATTGATTGTATAGTTATGGAGAAAAGTATTGCGTATAAAATATATAAAATATATTGTATATAAATTTCATGTTTAAATTAAAGACACCACACATCGTTTCTATCTATGTCTAGGCTATCTAACTGTCAAGACTACTACTTACTAGTTAAGTTAGTTCTAACCTTTAAATTAGATAGCAGTTAGTTAACTTTTTAACAAATATCTATCCTTTTCTCAACCTGTCAACCGTTCTTGTGATATTTCAAGGTTCGCCAGCGTTGATTTAAAACGAACTTATGGAGATGACAGTTCCTATCGCGACTTATTGAAGCGAAATGTAATACCCATACATTTGAGCGTTGTCGATTGTAAAAATGTCATTTGGCTGTTAAAATGTGACAGACCTGTTAAAATGTTTTTGTTTCGACTGTACTGAAACAGTCACAAGCGGGTGTTGAATAACAAAATCAACTTCGCTACAGGTACGCTGTTTTCTGCCTCACTGGATTGACTTTCGTTTCCACGAATGTCACGAGTGTAACGAATGTGAAACAATAGGACTATGGAATTAGAACCCATTGGAATTTGGACTCTGACGAGCTCTCATTTACCTTATAGCTAAGTAAAGTAAAAAATTATGAAAAAAGGTTTTTTTGGTTAAATATATTCTGCACGTAAATATTTTGTATTCTAGTAACGATAAAATAAACCACACAAGTAAGATTATATGTTGGCAATAAGTTAGATATATTTCTATCTATACCCAAAAAAATTTCTTCTAACGTAGCAGAATATCATATTCGTTATTTATCGCAAAGAAAACAAGCCAGATTTATATAACCAGATAAAATATCAATTGAATAATACGACACATTATCGAATAAGTACACATTTGCGTGAAGCAAGAGTCGTCGAGGGGTGTAAACAGGCTCGCTTAGCAACCATTTGATAGAAAACATCCCAATTCATCCTGATTCATCCCATCGAATTGAACCCATACTATCGCAGTTTCCTTTATCGTCAAACCCCAACAAATATCGTAAAGCACTCCTTTACATAACAAAGTGATGGTAGTATCAGAGGGATGTTGGTACATTATGTGAGGCGAAGGAAAGAGCGACAAACAAAGTAATATCGGAGACATTGACCTTGGCAGGCCTGGCCTTGTGCCAGCGCGGCGCGGGCACGAGGGAGCCCGGGATGCTTCACTGGACTTCTTTCTGTTTTAATTATTTTTGGTGTGCAAGTTGGATACATGGAGTATTAATAGATTAAATAAGATTACATGCTTAACATTTATGCATAAAAATACGAAAGTAATTAGAATCTAAGTACGCACACTTTCGAATAGTCCCAGATTACGTCCCTAGTTATTTATTTTTTTCATTTTTTAAATATGTTAAAAATTTATACTAACAATTTAAAGTTTTTGAAATGCCACCATTCCCAGATCAAGAGCAAAATCTAGTAATACCCAAACACAAATTTGAAAAAAGAACTATACTGAAACATGGGAGCTTTTACATCATACATATGTATTATTTGTGTCATATATTCTTTACGGTTACGTTCTAGTTATTTATAATGCTGTTGTTGAGTCACGATGACGTCACGACCAGTCATGATTGCCCAATATATTCCTTTACAGATCCTCCAAAGTATCGGACATTGGAATCTTGTGAATGTAGAGTACATGAATATGTTATTCTCGTGTATCCCATAGAAATATCTGCTTTTTATGATCTATCAAAATTTTAATATCTACAGAGGGGTAGTAGAGTACCTATATTTCCTTAAACATGGATTCAAATAGTGTTTAGGACGCATTTGTGTACTGGACAAGCAAAATTGATCCTTCTTTTGGACATCTACTGTCTTATGGTAGAATGAGTCCTCTTCTAAGACAAGACAGTACTCCAAAAAAGGCCTCAAGGATGTTAGCCAAGGGATTTGTCCAAACAAACCCCGAAGACCAAGGAACCCCAAACGCGTGGTCGGACACACAGTTGGCAAGTTTTTTATCTGTGTTTACAAACGGCCCTTTGTCAATATAAGAGAACCGCTCGTAAAAATCAATAGGCCATAGGAAAATAAAAAATACAGCTACTTTACATGAAAAACAAATGCCAAACAAGTACCTAAAGGAAGACAAAAGACGTCTATTCGCATCTATTTATTCTCGTCGCTATCTTTACTACCTGTGGTCGCAAAATATGCGGTAATTTAGATTAGATTTAGTATGTAGTCAAGTGCCCTAAAACAAAAGTGGCTCTTACCGTGAATCGATTACTTGATACCTATGTAAATAATTTGATTTCACGGATAGAGTTACTAATACTTGAAGAGGCAGTGCTAGAAAATATTAGAATGCCGATTGGACAAGTTCATGAGGAAATCGCCAGACTGCATGAGTACAAGGATTCGAAAGTCTACGAGAGAAACCTTTGCCCTGGAATGGAACAGCTTAAAAAAATATTGATCATTCTAGCTTTAAAACAAAAATACACAAATCCGAGTAATACAAAAACTATAACAAGATCGACAAGACAGAAACATTTCGAAACACAATACTTGCAAAAACTTTTTTCATGAGTACAAGATATGTTTAGGCAAGTCATGTGTTTCTGTTTACACACATATTTACACAAACTGCTAAACTTTCTCCACGTGAGATGTCAAGCCTAACATTGTATGCAGCACTCGACCTACTGTTATCACTCTTTTTATGGCTAAACTACAGAACATACTCGTATTTGCACACGTGATTTAGGCTTCTCACAAACTTCTAAATTTTTTTGGGACAGATTCTTCCTAGGCTATGAAAAATAAATCCTATTTACCCGGCGCCGAAAATATTGATCGCTTATTGTAAAAACTTAAAGACTCTACAAAAGGTTTTGAACACGATATATGTACAAGTGCTATAAAAAAAGTTAGGTTTAATCACAGATAAGTAATTCCATGCTAAATACATAGATGGAAAAGCGACATTAATTTAAAGTCGACCTCTTTTCCGGTCATATCAACAGTTTTTATAAGGTCTAACCAGTCCAAAAACCCGTCGCCACAACACAACAACTTTCCAATCAACACAGTAACCTAGCTGTAATTATATTCGTGTGCACCAAACCTAACGCCACATCGCCCTTGTAGCCACTGAATACGCAATCTCCTTATCTCGTAGTATTCACATATAGGTTGCAAACGGCGCTACTTTATAAGGGGGTCACATAAATATGCGTGGCGCGTCGCTCGCCTATAAACGTTGTGATATTACGTCCCCGTGAAGTGATATGGTGACAAGCGCTTGAATACTAAGTACAATGCTTCGCCCTGAGTGCTGTACAGGGTTACATGTGTAATATACGGCTAAGGAATTATACTCCATTCGTTTTGGTACTTACTTGAAAAGGTAAACAATATCGATATGTATTTTTTGTCATAAAACTCATTATAAAAATGAAACGGGACTGAAAAATAAGTAAAACAAAAAAACCATCACCAAATCAAAAATACGACTTCAAATCAGTCGCTTGTAATCAAAATTACATATTTACCTATAAAATTTCTGTTTGTATAAAAAACACACCAACATGATTTATCTTTTTAAGTATCTAAACAAATGGAGTAAGTAGTACCTGTCAATATTTATTTTCGAAGGGATTAAAGTTCTATATGCTATGACATTTTGATGTTAATGTTAGTAGGTCAATTATGAGATTGTTTTGTAATTTGAACAACTCTACTTTTAACGTAGATAGCTGAAGCTGAAGCCTAATCCATCAATGTATTTCGGACCATTGACAAAAAGAATGAATTAATAAGCATTAACTGTCGCTTTTATCCAGGATTGAACAAATAAACTATTCTAAAAATACACAATATGTGATATTTTACATTTGTACAAGACCGAGATCTCCGTCGGCATTTCATCTCCGCTCATCCGATGTGATTCGTACGTAAGCTGGATATTTTCAATCAGCTCAACAGTGCCGTGCGTGCTCCTCAAAGGGATCCACAGATTACCAGGGCTCAACAGTAAATCGGTTCACTAAGTCGCCCCGAATAAAGGTTTGGAAGCTAACAAAACGACTTACCTATACCGTTGAACTCTAATAAAACAGTCTTCTTAACTTACGTGTTCGCTACAGTATCGGGGAGTAGGTAATCGAGCATTGCTTTCCACTTGAATTTTTCTAAGGAGTTTGTGTACAGTGTGCGCCGGATTGGAGGGATGTGGATCGGAAATAAGATTCTGTTTGAATCCAGGTGTCGTGTGTTAAAGCCGTTTATGTTCCGGTGTAAGCAGAAATCATGATATCTAAGTATCTTCAAATTTCCATTTCACTCTCATGGTGCAAAATTACCTACAAATATTTTATTTTATGCCGTCAACAGGCTTCGAATGACAAAATACGGTAAGTTTTTAATTCTCCTACAAAAAGGTGATCAATGAATATATCTGTCTATCTATAACAATACCTTTAACCTCCATCATCTATACTAATATATAAAGCTGAAGAGTTTGTTTGAACGCGCTAATCTCAGGAACTGCTGGTCCAAATTGAAAAAATCTTTTTGTGTTGAATAGACCATTCATCGAGGAAGGCTTTAGGCTATAAACCATCACGCTGCGACTAATAGGAGCGAAGATACAATAATGGAAAATGTAAAAAAAACAGGGCAGGTATAAATCATAACTTATATCTTCTACCCACGGGGACGAAGTCGCGGGCAACAGCTAGTGTTAAAATATAAAAATTCTAAAGATAATCTTGGTTTTTAAACCTGGTACGTTAAGTCTCTAGAGTACTCAGTCCACGGCAGTGCGCACTGCATGATACGCGGTTGATTGATTTTCAATGAGGTAAGCTCCAGACTGCTTGAGATGCACACAACGCCGGGACGCAGAGCCAGGAGAGCTCTTTATCTGACACTGGAACTGAATATCATCTACATGTGGCTTCGTGGAAGATTAAAAAGATAGATATATCTATAATGAGTTCATAAGAAATGGCACTCGATTCAAAATGTTTATCCCTAGGTTTCGATGGGAGAAGGTGATGACACAACTTCGACACGACATTTTAGAACCGCGAAACGATTCGATTTTAACGTTTCAAAAGCACAAACAACCTTAAGTACTTGAAATGAAAACTTTTCAATTGTCTATATAAATGCAGAAACTAAAACTTTGATTTAAGATTGCACGATGATGTCTCTAGAGTAAACAACAAACTTAAATACCTATTAAGATTCCTTACAGTGCTTACGTACTTACTTTGAATCTAACCTGTGCGCTTTGAAACAAAGAAAACAGAACAGCATTCAACTACCTCAGTACCAACAAATACAAGCGAACGCTATTTCCTCTCAAAGTAACAAAACATTAATCTTACTACCACAAATGTCCCCTAAACGTGCACAAAGATCAACTGTCGTTTCATACGACGCACGTAAAATGTATGTGTAATATTTCCTCAAATTGAAATTCTTAGTATGACCGGTTGTGCAGCACAAAATATATTGCTGCATCCCGCACACGAGCGAGGTGAGGCGAGCTTAAAAGATTTTAGCAATAAGTATCACTCGCGACCCGGCGCCGCCCGCCACCGCCCGCGTTATCTCACACCGCAGCTTTGTTTCGTAATTTTCAAAAAGTGTTTTACTCTATCCTTTAATTACACTGCTCGTTTAATTTAGCTCTTTTTGTTTGGTTTTTAATTCTGTTTAAATATTTTAAGTTATAACAAAAAATTTGGCCATTATATAGGATTTGGCAAGTACTTCTTAAATTGTCGATTGATTATTGTACCAATCACGAATTACAGAAATATAACTACTGTGAATGTTACATATGATGAACTGGCATTCTTACAATAAACTCATAATAACACTTACAAAATTACATTAAAACATTCTCGTGAAAAACTACAAACGGAGCATATTTAAATAAAGAATTTCCATTGGAAACGTTAAAAGACGTGAATTAGCACTGCAGGCGTCGGAGTAACAATTAGAAAAATAATTAAAATAAAACAAACAGCAGAGTGCTAAGCTCTGCAGCAGCGCCTCGGGCACGACCAATCTAAAATGCAGATACAATCAGAACTCAATACCAGCCGCACACGACAGACGTAATTACCAAGATTCCAAAGCACCTATTATACCTAGTTCCACGTTCAGTGTTAAACGGTCAACCGAACTAATTTAAAGAAACTTTTTTAATCTTGATCTTTGTGTAGCGAATTAAAGTGTTTAGTTTGCGACCTCGGCGAAAACGATGGAACTGTATTTCCTAGTTATTGCACATAGAAAGAATGAAATTATTATTGCTTTGCTGTATTATGATTTTGCTGTTTGTATGTTACATTTTAAAATTAAATAATTGTCATGAAACGCAGTAATCTCACGTTAATTAGTTAGATCTGCTCATATAAGTCTAGATGATTTTTATTTTGCATTCTTAAAATAAAAGACAAATCTTATTTGCTACTGGAGTCTACTACTACCTACTAGGTTATAGTTTTAAAATTATACTGTTCCAAAATTCCATCCTGTGCGTAATATTGTGTTGAACTGTATATCCATCCATTACATTAGACGACTAGGTCTGGGATAGGATTTAGATTAAGCAAGTTTCAAATTAATAGCGATCAAAGCTAGCTTTGTTTGGTACCTGACCTGCGCGATTGGGGTCGTGTGTGCAGTCTTAACGCGCGGGTAAGTTCCCGCGCTGGAAACTTGCCAACACTCGCTTTGTTGTCATTTGTACGCAGATCCCACGACAATTTATGACACTACCAAGCTTAAGAACTATTTTAAAAATGTTCTCCTGCAGCTAAATTACTTTTTTATTGTTTTAACTTGATTTCAGGCTGCAAGTTTCCCGGTTGTTTTAACATTCTTATTGAAAAATATTTTTTGTTTATTTTAAAATCTTAAATAGTGAATTCACAAATGTGTGAATATTATGTGAATTTTAAACGAAGAGGACCTACTGGAATTAATTTTATTAGGTAAGTACGGTGAATTAGTAGAGTGCATCCCTATGTATACAGAACCTCTCGGTAATGAAGAGAAACGAATCAAGCGTATCATGATATTTTATTATTATTTGCCAAGTTTAAAATAACATTAACCCCGAAGCGGAAGGAAACTGTTACACTTTAGGTAGATGCTTTTATTATTTTAATGGGTTTAGTTACGCAGTTATAGAATAACAAAAGCGGGGTAACTTTACTTTGGTCGGTGGTCTTTACACAAAATTTATTATGGGAACATAACTTTTGACAGTAGCGCCAATAAACGGCCAACGCTGCAATAAGGAGATTATCGTGTAATGACAAAATTCATGGCTTTATTAAATTGAAGCTTATTAAATTACAAGGGTTTTAATAAGAGTTACGACCTCTTTAGGGGACACTAGTACGTACACGTCGGTAATATAAACAAAATATAGTATTGGCCCCGAAAGTGTAGGTATTTTTGAGTTCCTGATTAGAAGGAAAAAAAATGATGAGCAATTTTAACACAGATTCTAAATAAAGGCATCTTCTGATTTTACTTATAAAATTTGAGTAAGCAGTAGATAACTATAATAAATTGCCATTTACCCTAGTATAGAGTAGGTACTTAATTTTTCGAAAATAAGTAACTCTAGACTTTAAACTGAGTTAAAGTCAAAGTTTAATAAAATATTTTCGTTGAGGAAATTCAAGAAACTAATAACGTTTCTGCACCCATCTGTCGCGGCAAGGAGTTCTACTTAATAAAACTAAATAGTCTCTTCAGCGTCGGCAAACAGTAATACAGACCGGGCGAGTGAATTTATTTCAATCTTAAACGTCTTCGTCTAAATATGCACTGTCTAAGTCCGACACGCTGCACTTATCCCAAACAATTTAACTTGGAACGAGTTTCGTCTGAGTACCCAACGAGCGAAGGTTTAATGAAAATAAGAGCGGAACTAGTTTTAGTGTGGGTATTATTATATTAAGACACCATGTGTCGTCAAAACTTTCCGGGCAGTTGTGTTTTGGGACGAAATTCATCTACTTAAACGTTTTTTTTTAAGGAATGTCTAATCAGGAGACTGTTATGTGCTCTAAAAAAAGATGACAAGCGAAAAATATGTAGGTGAAGAGAGCAGGACAAGAGACCCCTTAATTAATCCTTGATATAAAATAAAAGATGGAAAGGAGGTCTTTGATGTGCAGTAACACAGTTTATGCCCCAAAATATTGTACTTTGAAAAGGAATGATATACTTTATCGTATAGATCGACAAAAATTGATAGATAAACGTAAGCAAATTTATTTCGTACCATTAATACCATTTATGGTTGAGTTTATTCAGGATCAACTGTAACCATTATTCCCCTAATTGAAGCCACAACGCACAAAGCATTCCTAAACGCAAATCGATTTGCACAACAGTTTAGTTTCGGAAATTCCGTCTGTTCTGTTTGTCTAGGTACCTTTTATAGAACAAACCCCTTCAATAGCTTGAGAGCCTTTGTCCGTACACTTTATAAAGGCGTCTTCATCTCGAGACACCATCCAACAATTAAAATAACTGATCAACAAAGTTTAGTCGCGGAATCCGAGGAGCGGCGCCATTGTAACTGTGTACAGCATCTGGGAGAACTTTTAACTAACTTAACACCGATAAACAAGCTTCGTAAGTAGCCTAGGCATTTTACGTTGTAGTAAAGAGACTTTATTTGGAATTTATTTATTTTTATTCCACTTTTGCAGTTGGTAGAGGGGAAGTCCATGCTTTTCAGTAAGTGATTCATAAACGTTCAGTACATAGGAGTAAAATTCTGAATTAAAACATGTAGGCAAAAGATTGTCCCAGGATAAGACACGCAAATAAAAACCAACCAGAATTTGGTTTGCACAATACAATGAACTGTCTAGTATTTTTCAAAGATATTTAGGAATGGATGCTAAGTATGTTTTAACTCTTTGTTACTGGTAAGATATGCGGCAAAAGACAACAGTGTTGAAGTTCCATTCGGTATCATTCCGAATCCTAAATCTTAGAATCTACAGAAGAAGGCTAAATAAACACTTATTAGGTAAATAAATAAAATACTGATTTATTTCTGTGATAAATTTGATTTAAGTCACGTTTTATTTTAAAACTGTATTATTTTTTAGAAAGACGCGCCAAGATTGTTCATCTCTTTCAGCACCTAAATGAATGGATTACAGGTGATAATCTGACACAGACACACTGAAAATGAATCAACCAACTATTGTAACGTAATTAAACGTGTTTATTAGCCACCGGAGCCAAACGGGAGTACGTCACGAAGTGTTTCGTCACTAATTGAAACTGATAACCCGGCACAGAGTAAATAAGATTGAGCGTGATTTCATGTTGACACGTAACTGTGTGATGTTTCTGCCCTACTAACTCACAATTTAATTAATCGTAATTAAATTTGTATGACCCAAAACAGTGTTTACTGAGCTGAGAAAGTAGCTTACCTGAGTACACTTACGTACGATATATTAATTTAACTATATAAAGGAAGGAAAGGGCACCCGGCTTCTTTATGCGAAACAAATAATTTCAATTTATTGTTCGAAAAACATAGCTCACACTTGTTTCTGAAACGGCACCGTCTTTAAAAAAATGAATACTTTGTGGTTATAATTATAATTATAGATAATTTGTCTTAAATAGTACATCTCGGCTGAATTGAGAACTACCGTCTTTTTGAAGTCGACTAAAGACCATACTTTTCGTAACTTCTTAAAACAACCATCGTGGCCTACTTCTTGGAAAAATCATAAAGTATATTTCATCACCCTTCATTAATTTATCTTATTTTTATTATCGTACAAATTTTGTTAAATTAATCAAAAAATTAGATCCCTACCTAAAATATTCCAAATAGGTAAGTAAATAACAACAAAGTTCAAAAGAAATATTGTTTTAATGTTGAATGCTGAACAACTTATTCTGAAAGTATAAAAATATATTAATTAATCTGTACATAACAATTTAACAGCTTATTTGAATTCATGTAACATTACAATATCCAACTTGTAAAATATAAATCTTAAAACTATGTTTTTCTTAGCTGATAAGGAACAATAAAATGGCACATCACATCATAGTTGTATCATTAACACAAGTCGTAAATATACTTATTAAAACTATTTTAACAACAACAATAAAAAAAAAAACAAATTTTGCATAACAAAATAACAACTTATATTAATGTCTAATATCACAAATCATTCAAGGTCAAATAACCCTGACCGGAGAGGTCATCTATGATCCCTTTAACAACGCCAACATACTTATTCGCAGCTCTTTGCCTTTCCTCTGGTGTATTCAAAACCTGCTTACTTCTCACATGGCCTTCTTCTTGCAACCCATTGTACAACCAAATAGCTGTATTTGCAGTTATTAAGCAAGCTAGCGAAACAGTCTTCAAATCTTTGTCAAACATTTGCCTTGTATACACTTCTTGAGATTCTAAACCACCCTCTACCAACATTTGATCAAATGATTGGTAATATGTGTCCAATAGTTGGTGCAAATGTTGTTGTCTCAATTCTGTACTAGTACTACTTATGATTAGGTACATTGCATCAAATGCTGGACTGCATATGCGGGTTGTTTGGTAGTCTATCATGCATGCGGAGACCGGCTTGTTGTTCTGAAAAGGTATTAAAGCTGGATTAATCTGGCAAACTTAGATAACTTAGGTCTTGAAGATTGGATCTTGAAGTGATTTGGTTAGGATTGGAATAATAACAAATAATAAAATGTTACCTCATACTTAAACATTATATTCTCTTTCCACATATCTCCATGACAGATACAAGTATTTTCTACAGAATCATTGGCTGCATCAAAATAGTCAGCACATTTCAGTCTCAACTTCTGTAACAGCGGTACGTACTCAGTATTCTGAAACTTAATTAACGCTTTGTCTAATCTATCTTTCATAATAGTCATGTACCTTGCATTCGATTTTTCTGTTAATGGTACACAAGCTTTAGATATTTCACTATATAATTCATTATCTTTATTCTTTAGAATAAATGACAATGCATGTAGCTTAGCGAGGAACTTCAAAGAAATTATAATATGTTCTAAGTCAAGGAATATTTCATGAGTGTAAGGCCGGTAGCCTTCTGCACACATGTCCTGCATAACTATGACCTCTTTGGTATACTCTGCCTGTATGTAATAACACTGCGGTATAATGTACTGCAAGTTTAGAGGAAAAAGTTTTTGAATTTCTGCATACTTTTTAAGAATCACAGAGTATACAAAAATTTCTCTCGCAAACATTACTGTTACTGCACCACTGACTCGGTACCTCTCGTCCGTCGGAGCTAATTTCAAAACTAGTTGAAATTTAACTTCGGCCCCTTCGTGTCTGCCCGACAAAACAATAGGCAATATGATCCCAAAGTAGTTCTGTGCAATACTTTCAAACTTTACTTGGTTATAAACCCAGTCTTGTAAGCCATAATTTGATGCAACTTTTTGTAGAATTTCACTCAAATATTGTTCAGATATAACCGACATTTTGGTTCACTGTTAAGCTGTATAATTTAATTTTATAAATGCTCACAAATGTTGCGCTTAATTAAACTAAAAATACAAAAATAAATGCAAATAAAACTTTTGAGCAGCCACCACAAAAGTAAACAAAAACTTGTCATAAGTAATGTCAATTATGTCAAAAGGTCACATCTGACAATTCTTTTCACAGAAAAACTAGATCAAATGGCATGCAGAGCGCAAAAAAAAACTATCCAGTAGGATCTCACAGGAGGTCATGAGTAGTTAATGTGGAAAAAGACAAATTGATAAAAATTATCGTAACACAACTTATGCTTACCTATCTGCCTAAAATAAGTGAACACTACTATTAACACTACTATTAACACTACTACACTAAATTCTGATTTTCCGTGTTATTACAACTGATTAAAAAGACAAAGCCGATAAAAAATATATAAAGCTTTAGATACCGCAGTAAGGCGAGTTACCCGCTAAAAGATTGTAAATGTATGCAAAGCAAAATGAATAGAAAAGCCTTCACTTTAGTGATTTCTCGCCTGCTTTCATCCCGTCACCGTTAAAGGGTTACATTAAAAATATAAAGAGAACCCGCTGAATATTAAAACGCTAAGTGGCCTGGCCGTCCTTGCCAAAAACTTCTGCAATTATCTACATAAACGTCTACTTTTGCTATGAATAGAATCTTAAGAATAAAAGATTTTTACCAAACTTTCAGGCTTTATCGTTTCGTACTTCCTTGACATCTACTGGTTAAAAAATAACAATTGTGTTTTAGGCCTCAGTTTAGGATTTTTTTTATTAAAAAAAGACTCGAGCCTTACGGATTCACAAAAACCCAAGTCACAAAGACTCTCGGAATTATATAGACTTTTACAGAATCATTTAGACTTTTAAAGTAAGTGCAACTATACGCATGAGAAAATAGAGCGAGTAATCTGGTCCCGACGCAATCTTACGCCTGGATAACCACGTTGATACCGCCGATGCAATCCTTAGTTCTTGTTTTTTTTAATACGTTGTAACACATTTTAAAGTCACTTTTTTACTTGGTTACCCATATTCTTCTCTGTGTTTTATTTTATGTATTAACTGTAAAGGGCTAAGTAGGTGTCCACGGATTTCCATCTTCTGCTAATTGCACTAGCAGAGGCAAGATGATAAAATTTAATTGAATAATAATTCTTGAAATTCCTGCTAAATTGCAAATTAAATTGGGTGCTATTAGGTATCCAGCGACTAAATCAAGCATTATGCTAATACCGTCACTAAGTCTTGTTGCCATTATGTTCGTGATTTATGATGAGAAACTAAATTATGTGACAATGGAACTGGCAATGCTATCAATATTATAACATTATAGTTTGATAGGTACATAATGTAACTAAGTTTAGGGATTAATAAATCAATGGATGTGTTATGTACACTTAAGTCATGACAAGTGGATTGCGGAAATGCGCTACATGTTTTTCATGATCTATGGCAACGTCTCGATAGCGCCAAATTAAAGTCTAAATTAAAGATCATTCGTGGTTCAGATTGAGCGACGAGAGTTTCCGAACAAAACAGGCTATGCTGTTTTCTGTCTAAAGTCATTTGTGACCCATGTTAATTTTAGTCGATTTAATGATTTATACGCCAGAAAAATGGACGTTGTAAGACGAATACATGTTGATTTTGAGTTTGTTTCGACATTTCTTCAGGGTAGTCCGATAGGAAATGTCGAATAAAAAATCCTATTTGCAGAATTAATGATTTCATTTCACTCCATTGATGATTGAACTTCTGTACTTCAATCACCCTATAAGTATAATCCTTCTGCAATGTGGGTCGGTATTCAGCATGTACTGAAAAATCGAAGTTCTGGTAGGACACCAAAATCTAATCACAACATCCGTTCCAATCGAATACAAAATAAGTTCTTCGGATTGGAAGACTTATAAAAGAATTGAGGTAATTCGTACAATCGGCACATTAGTCGGCAAACCTTTAGCTGTTCTTTATTGGGCACATTTGTATCTCGAGTTCAGGGTCTTCACCCAATGAGGCGTAGTGAAGTGTATTCGCTGGCTGCCTATTGTATCGATTTGAATAATCCCGAATTTAGAAGAGAAAAATCGATGTAATACTTTTCGGTTAAAGTGAATAAAACATTCAGCCCACATGTTTTTGAAATTGATATTGTTTGTTCTATACTTTTCATAAGTTTCATATTATTTAAATAATATAACTTAATGCTAAACATAAAGTACGATACAATAATATAAATAAATTTTAGGAAATGAAACAAGACTTCACACAAAATGTTAGTATTATATCAGCTATCTAGCCGTATAACGTTCTACAAATGATGCTTCTATCGAAGCCAAACATTTTCATTGATATTGCAAACCAAACAATCAAAGCGAAATGCTCGCAAATTAGGTAACTCATTAAACTTGCAAGTCGACGTTCCAATGAGTTGAAAGCTCTACTGTTAAAGCGAAAAATTTCAGATTTCCATAAAGTTTGTTTGCAAAAATTGCAATAAAATTGAACGGTTGCAATCAAAAAGTTTTGATGTGTTTCCTGTTTTAACTTTAATTTTCGAAATACTCAATTGCAATTATGTTACCGCTTTTTTGTCGTAACGTTATAACGTAGCTACTTACTTGCTTTAAACGGATTCAACTACGATTAGTCAAATCCATTTAAAGCTTCAATAAAATGACTATCAGTCAATAAACTGAAATAATTTAACGTACTCCCAAATAAATGTAATTGATTTTGGTGGGAATAGGTTTACAATGTGTCTCACCTTATATTTTTTACTGCGTGTATATATCTGTAAAGTTGTAAGTTTTAATAGAAAGTCTTTTAAATATCTCACTTAAATGTAAGAGATCATCAGTTAAATTATTTCAGTTTACGACTCCAACCAAAGCTCGCTTACATATGTAATAAACAAGTTTAATTAAACCAACTAGATAACAGTGAGTGGGACACGTTTACCGCGGGTTTAATTGGAACGAAACCAGAATGCAACTGCACTCCATGCAGTAAAATGCCTTCATTCAAAGCTCACGAGGATTCTCCACGCAATTAGGTCTACCGTTAACGTTGGAATGTAAAAAGTGACAACGACGGGTTTAAATACTACTTAACATTAAATACCTAGGGGCCTACAATCACTGCTCTAAAGAAAATTATAACGAGAGAAAAACACTCTAAGCTACGCTGTTTTACGCTACGCTTGTGTACGTTACGCCGGTCTACGCCATGTAGTTCCATTGTCACGCTACAACAATAACTATATTACTTGTACATGTAAAAAGAACACGACATTCAAGAGCATCACTTAATATGGCGTTGTAGAAACGATCGTAGTATTAGACTTCAAGTTCAAAAGTCTTTATTATTCTCTTATTACATAAAATCATCAAATTACATGCTCCACAAAACCGTTTATACGGTTAATCTGCGGGAACGAGTGACACATATTTTTTAAGTTTATAATCTATATCTATACTAATATATAAAGCTGAAGAGTTTGTTTGTTTGTTTGTTTGTTTGAACGCGCTAATCTCAGGAACTACTGGTTCAAATTGAAAATTCTTTTTGTATTGAATAGACCATTCATCGAGGAAGGCTTTAGGCTAACCATAAACCATTAACCATCATACTGCGACTAATAGCAGCGTAGATACAATGGAAAATGTGAAAAAAGCAGGGCAGGTATAAATCATAACTTATATCTTCTACCCACGGGGACGAAGTCGCGGGCAACAGCTAGTTATAAATACGGATAGTAGAATCTTTTTATACTTATCTTTTTTTAGTCCTACATAGGTACACAGATACGAACACGCACATACACTTCTTACCTTCTTACCTTCATGCATTCATATAATTATGTAGTTCCATTTTCATACATACACGAGCAATTCCGTTTATAAATAGGTAGAGTCCAGGTTTTGTTTCATGATAAAAGATTACCATCAAGAATATAAAACATTTTTTTAAGTTAAATCTTGGAAATATACCATTTGTTTTTTATTTAAGAAGCAAGTGTTTTTAAAACAGGGCTTACTGTTTGTGTTTTTTTAAGTTTTTAAGCAAATGGATAACAAATTATGGTAAGTATTTGCTTTATAATTATTTTATTGCAGCCTTAATTCAACACAAACCTAGATACAACCAATTATATTTCAATAACTCAGCGTGATCCAGACACGTTAGTCTATGAAAGCGAGCAGACAGTATGAAGTAACGATCGCATGTAATTTTACTGTAGCCATCTGCTGCACAGCACGTTAATGTAATTATATAACTGCATTATACAACCAACACGAGCCAAGAAAACAATATCTTTGAAGTCTAGGTACCTACTCGCTTGCTATATGCACAGGGATCCTGTTTTCTGCTTTAATTTTATTTAATAAAGTCCGATTAAAGAGCCACACGTTGCCTTGCATGAGTATCCGTTGAATTATTTGTGGATTAAGCTTTAAGAAGGAAAATTGTGTTTTCCTGAAAATTGTTTTAAATTCAAATTATTTATTTTTTAAAAATAGGTACAATGTAGATACAATAAAGGTACATTAATACCAGCACTATGTAGGCTCCAATCATCTCATTTTTTTGGTACGTAACAATGAAAATTCTAGATAAAATAATCCACGGAAACCCGAAATGTCAATAATGTGCAAAAAAACAGAAAATATCGGAAAAACTTCTTTAAGTTTCATTACGTATTATCTGGGTCATCGAATTACAGGGTTGTGAAACTTGACTCAAAGAAATAGAAAACAACAGCGGTGTAATTGAGGCATAGTATTAAAGAGGATAGAAAAGGATAAGCCGGACTGATGTGAAAAGAAACAAGAAAGTTTAGTGACAGTACCTGAAAATATACATTTATCGCAGCATATAGAACGACACAGGGTTAAAAATATTGGAGGCCTACCATGGCTACCACCAATAAAAGAAGTATCATTGCAGTTGTAAAAGAGAGACAACGCTCTACACTCAATGCTCTGTCACGCTTCCCCAGCAGCTTCATGCTAACTTTTAGAGTTGATAATAGCCCCCCTATTGACACAAGCACAATTGTTCACAATATCATCAAAGACATCCTCCTGAGTCGCGGGACAACTGAAGTACATTTGCCGGTGGTTTCTTATTCAGGTCACAACAAATAACGACGCAATGAAGACTCGTTAAGCAATCTTGTCAAAGAGCTATTAATAGCCACGCTGATGGGAGTACTTTGGAAATAGCCTGGATTTCATAATAATGATAAAACTAGACTGTGTACAAATCCCAATTCAGATACAAATATAATTTGTGAAGGGAATGATTGAATTGGATTTCAATTTTGCACAGAAATTTAACATTTAATACTATTTGCTATCAATAGTGATTCAAACTAGTTTCAGTAGCTAGTGTTTTCTATGCCAAAAGAGATTTAAACTAAAACAATACTCATACAAAAGTTTTCACTAGAACCGTCAGCTTAAATTCCGCCTTTGTTCTAAAAACAAAGATTATAAGTAGAAGCACCGCACTTAACGGAAACAAACATTGAGGATACAAATTTTCTTCACTAGGATTAAACCTGCTTTCAAACCCGCGATGCTCCGCGCAAAACACTAAGCTCTTAGCAACCGCGCCATAGCCGTTAACTCTTCTTAAAGTGCAGTAGGTAGATAAGTTGTTCAAGAACTTTGATGAGACTTATAAATAAGCTACAAAATATAAAAGGAAATCTTTTACCAATGAAACCAAATTTTAATCTAAAAATATTGAGTACTGAATTTTCAGGACGTCTCGACGACTTACATCTCGAGTCTTCCGACGTTTATTGCTCGACTTTCAACTGAAATTCTGTGTGAAATAGGTGTACTTATTTGCTAATTTCGTTCAGTGATAAACTTGTTTTCAAATAATAAAACTTTTCTTTCAAATTATAATTGACAATCGCATTTTCGACTTTATGTAAGAACTTCACCACTTTCAATAAAAATACACACACAAATACATTTTCTGAGTTTTTTATTGTAAATTGCATTGTCGTCGGGTTTGAAGCTACCTTGTCCGCTTATCGGGAAGTGCTTCAAAATTTGTGTTGCAAAAATCCAACCGGAACGACAAACAAACAAGAAAGTGAGTTTTTAAAACGTGGGAAAATAGATTCCTGTAAATAGTGGGATGGTTCACAATCTGTTTCGTTAACAGTTTTTTTTATGCAGAGAAACTATAGAGCGACGTATTTAAGCATGTACCCGTTAGATTGCAGGGATCAACAACATGACATAGGCAATGTCAATCAAAAAGAACGCCGCAATGCACTGACGCACGCCAAAAACCTGTCAGCGCAGTTACGATCCGTGAAGCAAACCTAAACACAAAATACAAAAAACCGTTCTTTAAATAAAGGTTGAATCTCAACCATTAAGCTTCCATTATGACAAAGTAAATATTTAAGAAATGTTAAACATCCCTCTTAAGAATTTCGCAAAGACGACTCAGAGAAGGATCATGGTTTCGTTACGAAAAGAGCCGGAATCAGAGATTTTTATGGTAAGTATATTTTTTATTAATTAAGTCGAAATGTTTGTTTTTGGGAAAGCAGACGATTTTCTGTGTTTTGTAAACTCAGAAAGACAAATAATATTTCTGTTCATACTGATGAAGTAGCACTTTTAGTATTGCGAAGACTTACAGTTTTACAAACTTACACTTATTTTTCACACAACATACTGAAAAATCATCTGAAAAACTAACTACCCATATTATATTTACATACTTCATTTATACTCCGTTGTTGTAACTGGCGTGGGCGTCCCGGTTCCATGCACGTCATGGGGCGGGCATGGTCCCGCCGGGTCGATGAAGGCTCTACAAGACCGCCGCCTGAATATTAAACAACTGCCGGCTGCGGGCACACACCGACACTTCCATGAACAATTCACATGTACGGAGATTAAAGGTCAACACGTGATGACGATCTGCTCCAACACCGCGATGAGATTAGGTAAGCATTTTATATTAATGTGTGTAATATGTGTTAAGTATTACTTTTTTGTTACTCTTTTGTTTGGGTAAATAAAAAATCTGATAAAAAATGTTGTAATGCATGTATAGTTTATTCAATTTTAAATTAACTACAATATTTTCTGCATCGCGTTTATCTAAAATGAAGTTTATCTACAGTTGAATCTACAGCAGAAATATTTAGTCTAGTCTACGTGAGTTTTTACGAAATAATGTAGAGCAGTGATGCTGTTGTGTTCTTAAGATTTGTTTGCAGTTTGTTAGTATAGATTTTCACAATAGCCTACATTCCGAACAATACGCTAGACCGAGGCAACGGAAATAAATGAAAAGCATCTTTTAATAAAATAGTACATGCAGAAAATATTACTCGAGAACAGCCATATTAAAGCTATAGAATTTCTCTACATTTTCAGCCATTATAATAAAAAGTAACCTAACATTCGCTAGCTCCCACTAATATTAAATGGCGACAACTTTCCACGGCCAATTACGGAGAAGAATTTATGGGGAAACTTTTATAATACATAAACTTTTTAACATTCATTTTTTCCCGGGATTAATGTCATTACGGAGAAAAGCGCCGCGGAGTGCAAACTATTTATTACCGTAACTCAACTACCTTATTAAAAGACCTTCAAGCTATCAAACTTCTTAGTGATTTAACTTAATAAATGTATAAATATTTTACCAAATTTTAAAGTGAAATATATAATACATCAGGTGCGGTGAATATTTGTGCACTATAAAGCAGTAAGTAGACTAATGCGGGTTGCATCAGAGACGAACAGTCGCGTTCCATCTCTTATGAATATTTATAAGCCCTCGACTCCACAAATGAAATTTTCTGAGTATTTTTCTCTAACAATGGAATATCTAGATCGTCGAGACACTTCTGCGGATGTGCCGTGACATTGAGGACGTATACACGCTTTGTCTTTGTGCTCTACACTGAAAATACCTTAATGTTGTCTCTTACAATATTTTTTTATTCAAAATAATGTTTTAATGATAAAATGTATAAAAGAAAAATTTTTGCTTATTATTTTTATAACATTTTTAACCCTCTATATTATTCCTCATATTTTTTTTCTGTATCTTAGCGTTAAATGAAGGCTAGTTTCAATTGTAATTTCGCTTAAATAATCTTCAGTCTACCATTATATCTTGACCCCAGAGTCTATTGCACGCGGTTATAAATACTTCCTAAACACCAACAATTCTGTTGATTTACGTTTCACACCTGTTTAATAACACTTGTTTGCGTATAACAATAGTAAGCCAGACTGTATTTCCACGCGTGTATATTGTTTCGGCGTCGCGACGGCTGGGCCCGGCCTCGGGCGCAGATTGAAAAGTAAAACAATTCGCCACACGTTTCGCCCGTTTATTTGCTCCTAAGTGGGCCACTATAGACTCGATCGCTATTTGTTTTTATTACAATACACCCGATCGCAAATCCCTCTATACGTTCTCGTTAAAGTTTTCACGGTAACAAAAACCTTCAGTGCATTAATCCAGTCGCTTGACGCTCACAAAATATACAATACGTTAGTCTTATTGAGCTTATACTTTATGATTTATGGACGACGGCCAATGTTGGTGCACAGCTTAGCAAAAACTTCTAACTTCTATATAAATACAAAGTTTTGAGCTATAAATCATTTTATCATTATTGTGCAGTTTGTTTTTTAAAGCTGTCAAAGAATATTTGTTTTATTTAATCTTTATACTTTAAATATTAAAAGTTTTCACATTAATTTATATACACAGATATGTGCTTAAAATAAATTACATTAGAATTAAGTTCTGCACAGTGGACTTCTTAGCAACTTCGTTTAACTAAAAAAATAGTACAAAGATTTTCCTGCCAGAAGTTCCTTTACCAAAAGGCTAAGTACGCAGGTGGGTAACCCAGAAAATTGGAATCGTAAAATATTTATTGTAACAGTAATACACAGCTGCAAACCTACTCGTAGTCGACCGCAAGCTCTACAAGGCTACGAGACTACGACAGTGCTACGACAACGCTACGACAAAACTACGACAATGCTACGACAATGCCAACGCTCGTATACGCTAGAGGCAGTACTTAGGTACTTTAGTACAAGTTCTATCTATATCTACTATCAGTATAAACCCATAACACTTGAATCGTTTAAAGACAAGTCTCGCCAATTAGACGTCCCAAACTTTACCTACTACAAAGTTCTTAATAGCTTCGTCTGCGCTTATACAAAATCAAATTGTATTAGTGCTCAAATTTACAGTCAAATTTTACTATGATAAATACTTGTATTCAAACAAATTATGCCTTCTAATTATATGCTCATTAAATTAACAACGTTAAAATGGCAATATATAAAGTGTTGAGTTTACTTTAGATATGATATTTAATTGACTACGAATTATTGGAAAATATAAACTTGTGTTTGTAAGCGTCGAATATATTATTGACACATTTTGAAGTCTTTTAACAGATGTTTCAAGCATTGTAAATGGGACTGAGGGACTATTTACAGAACTAAAACTGAGGAGGTCCATTTTGGTCGAAGCATTTTGAAAATAAAGCAAACTAGACTGTAAATGTCATTGATTGAATTTAACTTAATGTTTTTTATTTTTTTAACAAAGGCATACAACCAACTTCTTCGTCTTCGGCCGATGATGAATATAAATAACGTTAGTATCTCCAGAATAAAAGCGAGATGAAAGAAATTATAAAGTATCGGGTGACGTACCGTATGTGTTCACTGAGTCATATCACAAACCTTGATATTAACCTTCATGGTGTTTTAGACGGGGTCTAAGCACACGTTAACGACATAACGAGGTCTCGGCACAGTTGGTGGTCACGGCGGCCTTAACCATGGACACCCATGAAGTATTCATATCAAGTGTATTAGGTATTACTTGTAATCAATAGAAAGAAATGTTATACGAAACGAAATTTGCTCAAGCAAATTTAATAATAAGCTTAGCTTTTTTAATAATAAGCTTGAGATAAAGATTTGCCAAAGAAGCAGTCTTTGGACTATTTGGTATGACTTTTGAAGCCTCCAGCCAGAGCATAATTTGGAACCTTATTACTGTGGCATGGTTCTTACTGTCACATTTTTTTTGGGTGACAAGAATATTTCTGAGTGCACATTTTCAAATTCATTAAGGCTATTCTACGGAATTCAGTGTCATGCAAATCCTAAATATCATCGGGGATAGAATGACATGAAATGGGCATTTTCAATATACCCATGGCCGCAATTAAAATTATCTGAAGTATCAAATACTATTTCTGATTAATTTTGTTGCGAGTTCCAAAGCAGTTAATTGTTTTCCCCTGGGCCACACCAAACTTAAGTGTTTCGGTGGTTTTCGTTGGTTTCATTATAGATCCTGGCTTAAAGGAATTGCCACGACGGGCAAGTGTGCTAAGTCCCATTTGAAAAAAAAACATATCTCAATCTGATATTCCTAAACGACCCTGCCAGATTATACAAAATATCGATCAAAAACAACCCTTTCAATATAATAACAATATGCAAAAATCTATCAACATATTTTAAGAAGAATTTGTAACGAAATCCCCGTGTTTATTGACAGTGGACAGTAGAAAATTGTAAGCTGTGTTTCCATCTGAGTTGTGTATTGGATCGCGAGATACAAGTAGAAGCAGTCGAGACTACGGGACGGAAATTGTTAGTTCCGCATGTCTACTCGCCTTCTCTGAGTCTATCGAATGTATTACTAGAACTTGTAAGCTTTTTAATATGTACTTGAGTGTATTCAACTGTATATTACGTACTTTTGGGAGTCTGAGAGAATTTTCAATATTGATTACCGGTCTTGTTAAAATTCGTAGGTCGATTTGTTAGATTGGTATAATTTTGTTCAGAATTCAGATTTAAAATGGCACAAAGTTCAGAAATGAAATAAAATAATGTGCTGACGTAATAGATATATCAAATGTGCCCATAGTTTGAGGCGGAAAGAAAAGTTGTAAAGTTACTTAGAGTTCCTTACCCTGGGAAATAGGTTGTGAACTTGAGAAGGCCCGGTGGGCGGTCGCACCAAGTTACATATTTAATTCAGCGAAATCCCATGAGAGTAAGAATATACCCAAAGCATGTTTCAAAAAGAATAGGCAAAAGGAGGCGTACACGTCGAGAACACCCTAAGGCTATTAAGAGTATTTTTAATGTAGTATAATTGAACTGATTTCAAGGTATATGTTGATAAATACAGAAACTACAAAAATAGATTGCCTATATGATCACATAATTTACCTAATCCTGTTTCAGCAGGCTTCTACTAAATCGTGGCCTTGACATGATACATAATTCAATATTGACCTTGACACAGTCCAGAAAGTGTATCTCAAGGTCTATACTAATGTGTTTGCTAATGTGTGATGCCGTGATGCCGATAGACTACGTCGAAGAGCGTTCAGTGGAAACAGTCCCCGATTCCCTCGAACTGCGCTTTAACAAATATTTGCATGGCCGGCTGATATATCTTTAGAGTGCTCCGGCATTTAAAATGCAAATCTGAATATTTATCGCGCTTCAGAAAATAAAACAAGCTGGTATTTATGTGCTAAAGAAGTAGAACATCCATATTTTCATTTTAACATGCAGTTGATTAAATTCTTAGTTTTTGTTGTTATTTATGATTCAATCTGGTTACTACAGATTCTGCTTAATTACGAAGAAAAGTATGACTGAAAAACTTCGAGTTTAATTTTAAGTTGATTCTAATGAAGAATAGTTAAAATGGTTTGACAGATTGCCCGCAGCTTATCATAGCTGACAACATTACACGTGTGACTATAATTAAGGAAAAACAGATTTATAAACATTGAAGAAGATTGCTATTTCCAAGGTCTCATCAAAATATGTTCAGTACACGTGGAGAAGTTCTTTTAGCTTTAGATTTACAATCAAATCCCGAATTTCTGAACCATGCTACCAGTATTTATCTAGTTCCAACAACTGTACTCACATCTTGTCTACATAATACCATAATCTATCTATACGATGTCCATAAGTTAGTAATTCATGGCTTAGATGGCGCACTATCAGATAACCCCCCAAGGACCAGATAATACAAGCCGTCCCTCATTCTGTTTCACCGCCGAACAAAAACTCCGCGCACTCGCCCCTACAAATGGGAAATTTATCCCTTAGGACAGATGTGATAAATACGATTGTACCATTAACCTTCCGGATCAAGTATTATCGAGAACAGTTTGTCAGATAACAGGCTTGAGGAATTGAAATCACGTAGCGACAGTGTTGTGGTTACATTGCAGATGTGTATATCGTATGCGTTGTTTACTTAAGATGCAAAGTAAGTCTGTGTGTTTGTCGTTCCGGTTGGATTTTTGCAACTCAATTTTAAGGCGCCTCTCGATAAACGAGCAGGCGAAATTTTTAAGGTAGCTTCAAATCTGATGACAATGCAATTTACAACTATAAAAACGTCTGGACCTGTGTGACATTTTTAAGTCTATTCTTTCATAATTTGACTAATAAAATACAGCGATTTTTAAGCATACACCTCTCACTTTTAACGATTCCGTAGCCAAATTGTAAAAAACCGGATCAGATTCCTAAAGCTCAATTTGCCTGTCCGTCCGTTTGCCACGAGGCTGTATCTCAAGAACCTGAATACTGCACAATTTATTTATTTTATATATTTATACACAGTTTTTTTATTTATGTAGAGATTTTAACTGATTACTTATGTATGCAAAGCTACCGTCATCCATTTGACCGTTGACCAATTTTCTTCGCAAAATTTTCTTATTTGCTTCAGGCTCGCAAATCCTAATCACACTTCATCATTTTTATTCTTGACAACTTGAACCACCCAAACTTTCACAAAGACTCGTATTGGTTTATTGGAAACATGACACTTTACACAAGTTGAAGTCCTCCATCCGATGACATAAAAAGGTTACTTTGTGACTTAATGTACTGGGACTTGCTTTTAGCTAAGATTAACCTCTACGTAGTCAGTTATAGCGCTGTGTATTGTTCAATAGGTTTTCGTAAAGGTAAAAGACACAAGTTTGGTTCCTTTTGTGATCTTTGATGATATATTACCTTTTGTGATCGAGATCAAAGATTTATTTAAGTAATGCGTTACAATAACAGCTATTGAACAAAGGTCCAATATTTATACGGTCTCTTATGATAGTAGAAGAAAAAAGGAATTTAAAAACAAACTATTATAATCTACATTCAAACAGTTAGACTAAATAACGAAAATCTATAAACAATATTTTATAGTTATTTTCCTATTACTTATTTCAATTCACAAAAAGTCTTAGAACCGTCTCATGAACTACTTTTTTCGGTTGTACACGCTGTCTGACTTAAGGCTTGTATTCTCGCTAGTGACCTTGTGCATTTAGACGAGTGCGGGTTTGATATAGATGCAGTATTTATACGAAACGCATTTTTAAATAGTGATTATAGAAATCAGACATATTTTTATAAAGTAACCAAACCAAATCATTTTCCTATGTATTGCAAAGCAGTAGATTTTTTTCTAATGTTCTTTTATTAAAAACAAAGCAGTAAAATGGTTTTATCTCTACGAATTGGACGTGATTTGGGGATTTTTTTACTTGTTAATAACCTAAAAAAATAGAAAAATTATGGCTAAACCAAATTACGTATCATGTAATACATATCATGTAGATTACTAACAATTTTTTGCAGATATAAATTCTCTGTAAGTGCCGACGAAAAGCTGTTTCATCTGCACGCATTTTTCAAGCTTTTTACGAAAGAGCAGCCTTAACATAATTTGGAATGTTTTCGAATGAACACAGTTCTGACTGATTTTGAAAATCCAAATTTTCTGTTGACTGCACCTATAGATACCTAATTACTTATCTTTAACAAATGCAACATGAGTGAAGGCTTTAAGATCTTCGTCAGCACACAAGGATACAAATGTACTTGGTACGTATGTTAAGCACATAGATATCCCGTCCATTACTACAAATTCCGCCCGAGTTCTTACAACTAGCATTAGCCGCGCCTGACGGTGTTCAACCTAGTTCAGTATTACAGACTTACGTGAATACGAATCCTAATACAACCTAACTATACCTAGATACGTCGTAATCTTCTCTAATCCAGCTCTGAAGTAACGAAACTTATTCTTAGTCCTACAAGATTGAGGTTTTGTTGGAAACTAGATTCAGAAATGTAAGACACTTTTACAAGAAGTTTATAGATATTTTTCACGTTTTACTGGAGCTCCGTGAATTTTATTTTAAGCCTTAATATATTTTGAAATGCTGTAATGCTGACTAAGCTTACATTTTCTTTATAGTGCCTTAAAGTTTATATTCTTCTACTATGAAGGGTAATTTTAACAGCTGGCAATTTTTTTTTTTTTAGTTAGCCTAAATCAAAAACCTTTTTATTACTTGTGTGTGTTTTTTATACAAAACAAAATAATAGTACCACATGAGGTTTAGTCACGAACAAAATGTGCCCTTTTGGTTTTATGTAATGAAACAACATTTGATTTACGAGCACAAGCAAACAAATATAAAAACAACATGCACAATATATGCGTATGATAAAATAGTGGGAGAATAAAATATCCTTACTCATATCCCCCTATTTTAGTAGTCATCGCATCGTAGTAAGGTCACAGCTGTTAAAAATGGCGGAAAATCATAGACTTTCTGACGGCTTGCTGTTCCATTTTCTTTTTCATATTTATTTTTATACGTTTGACAGTCCTATAACATATTTTTTTATAAAAAAAAACAAATAACAGTAATTTTTGTCTATGTTTTCAATAGGATATTTATACAACTTTCTTTGGCGCTTCAATAGAGCTTACATACTACATACTAAGCAATAAGTACTTATATTTGAATTACGTACTTCTTTCAAACTTTCACATGGAAAACTTGTATAAGGTCGCATTTAATTGGCATTCCCTTTGGCCATTTTTATCGGTATGCCTCACGAGCAACGGAACAGCAAATGACAAAGTTGTATTATGGTCTCATCGTGTCCGTCGTTTGCTGTTGGTTGTTATAGATAAAGTTTGCGATACTACATAACTTTTGGGAAGACGTCGGTCGAGAGAAGCCTGACGCAGCGCTTACAAACTTTTAAATAACATAGTTAGGTAAATAACTTTGTTATTCATTAATTTGGGAGATGCGCGGGCGGATTAAACTTGCACAACTTGTAGTGCTTCTTTTTGGTTTCCAGTATTTGTCTTGTCTTGTCTTGTTCAGTAATATATGTCCCTACTTATGGAGCTACCTTTAACTACGAGATCACAAATTTGTTTCATCTGCAAAATATTTTTTAATGCCATGTTACCTAAAAATTTCGTTTTGTGACATGAAGTTAATAGCATTTTTAATCAGTTAATTACTTCCAACATGTTCAGGAACTGTATATTAAACATTCAGGTATTCTCAAAAACGAAACGTAAACCAACTGATAAAATTCTACAAAAGCGATTGACTACATAGAAAAACTTATGTCAAAATCCGAAACAAAACTCTCAACGTTCTCATACGGTGGATATAACAGAAAACCTCAGCAGATATAGATATAGGAAGCCAATATTATCAATGAACGTACGAGGATCAACCTGAGAGCGTGTGCGAGTGACAACCAGCACTCGAAGCCCTGCTCAAGAGTTGCTGAGATTTCAATATGCCAGCCTTCGTCGCATCTCACTTTATTACCGACGAAATTTACGGTACCTACCTTTCACCTACGCAATGCAAAATCTGGGACATACGTAAAAAACTCTCGTAACGTTACATAGGGGTATATTAAAGAACTTTTGAAAGTAAGAAAGGGACAAACCTCTGATGATATTAATTTAAAAAAGTTATTCCTTTTCGAAAACCTCCAAGATTTGTTTTATTTGACACTCAAGATACGAAACCTCTTGAATGTTTGCATCCAGTTTCCGTCACTGATAGAAGTAATTCCTCAGTTCGCGGCATTTTATGTAATCCGAGTTAAACCTACCCAATAAACGTAGAGGTCCGTTTGTGGAAGACATCCGCAAGATATAGGACTGGTCCTTAGGGAGCAATCATGAAGAAAGGTTGGCCGCAGGGGTTTCTTAAGCCGCTCACAATCAAATTTAGCTGCATCGCAGCCGGGTTAATCGAGGATTAGGTAAATTGGCCCGGATACACTGATGGGGAAATCTTCATCGTTTTCTAAGGTTAGATGATAAATTACCTACTTATATAGCATTCTAGACCAAACAACGTATTTTAACTTCATCATAATCTAACAGATTAAACAATTAACATATAATGTGTGTTATAAATTTAAGTATAATTAGACTGATCATCTCTTACTATAGGATACCGGGACAAGATACATTGAAAACCCCGGCTTTTAGATTTCAGAACATGAGACATGTCAACAGTTTTTTCGATTCTGGTTGTAAGCACGGTTTATTTTAAAACGACATCCGCACTAAGAAATTTAATCCTAAATGTGTCGCGGGTGGTTTCACAAACATACAATTCACATGCACAATGACACTTAGACTCAGAACAAGCTTTCGTGAATCCGGTGGAACATACAAATGCTTGTCCTACGCGGATATCGAATCCGTGACACCACTGTTGTTTTGACGTGGTAAGCCGAACCACTCTGCTCTTCGTGCAGTCTACAGTGTACAATCAGTGTGTGTTGCGGGTGGCCCAAAAATGTTAAATCCGGTCTACAAATGGAACATCCTCAGACGCTTCCCGGGTACTCTTAACTAAGACAAGTCGGGGAACCCGTTAGGATAGCAACCCTACTCATAAAAGTATAATGTTTATAAATAGACAAAAAAATAGTGTATAGATTATTTTTTCTGTTATATTCACTGACCTTTTACACACGTGTCCTCCTCTGAAGTCAATTTACAATGCGTCACGAAACCATGAAATTGAAATTCAATGTCAGCTAATATTTAATTCTGGCAAGGTCAAGGGCGGTACCAAACTACTAAATAACTATCGCCGCTGTTTGCCCATGCACCTTCATGCAGGTTACAGATGATGTGCTGTCAAAGTAGTTAAATGAAGGTCTCATTCAAGGTGACTCACGCAATAAAAGTTTAATTCAAGGACAACTTCATGCTTACGTAGGTACAATCAACTTGTCACCCTTTGAAATATGATGATGCGCCGCCTCCCCGACGTCGTTAAGCTTCCTCTTCAAGAAAAAACTTCATTCAGTCAGTGTTAAACATCAACTTTGTAAAGGCGGTCATAAACTGAAAAAAATAAGGCAGAGAAAATGTCTTTCTACACGAGCAACAGTTTATTTCCTACAACTGTTCCCATACCAAATGGGTTCCCTGTTCAGTTAAATGTGAAGCCTAAGAACAAAATTATTTTCTTGGATGTTACACCGGTGCGGACTCCCGTCAATCCCATTTCTCCGAATATCGTGGTTCCTATGAGGAACAAACTCGTGGAGCCACATATTTCGAATGATATAATTTACGAGAACATCAAGCCTGTATTCACGATACTGAGAATTATGGGAGTTCTTCCGATAACGCGACCAGCGCCTGGCGTCAGTCAGTTCAACATCGCATCTGCTTCAATGTTATACTCCATCCTCGTGTTCTGTAGCCTGGTCAGCTATATACTGTATCTTTCGCTTCATAAAGTGCAGATTCTACGCACTGCAGAGGGTAAATTTGAAGAAGCTGTTATTGAATATCTATTCACCGTTTATCTTTTCCCAATGATAGCAGTACCCATATTGTGGTACGAGACAAGAAAAATCGCTAATGTGCTTAACGGGTGGGCTGAGTTTGAGGTAAGTGAATTTAATCAAGAACCTTCATTATTACATGGTTGGTAATTTGTAATTTTGTTATAAGGATTTCAGTAAAATAATCAAGAATATAAAGCAGAATTATCACATACAATAGCTCAATATAATATTAAATCAAACAGTGTAAAATATAATTTAAGTAAGTAGTTCGGATCTTAAGAAACACTTTAGTAATTGTTCTACCATTGCAGGTGGTCTACAAACAATTATCAATTCGAACGCTACCGGTAAAGCTGTACAAGAAAGCATTGGCGATTGCTGTTATAATACCAATTCTATCTACCACCACCGTCATCGTTACCCACGTCACCATGGTGCACTTCAAGCCGATGCAACTCGTACCTTACGTTTTCTTAGAGATTCTCACGTACATGCTCGGCGGGTACTGGTATCTCCTATGTGAAACTCTGAGTATTTGCGCCAATATTTTGGCTGAAGATTTCCAAACGGTAAGATTATAAGTAAAACGGTAAGCTCCCTTGTATGTGTTTATTTTTTCTCGTTTTCTTATTACTGTTGTGTGCTCATAAACTATTATACGAGGTACTAGGTATCTACTGCTAAAGATTTCAAATGAGTAACTCGCACGCTTACCAACTTGTTAAGCGCTCGACAACGATTTATGTGTAAAGACATACTGTTCACTCTTTTCAGGCACTTCGACATATCGGGCCTGCGGGTAGAGTGGCCCAATATCGAGCTCTTTGGCTTCGGCTAAGCAAACTCTCTCGCGACACCGGCATCGCCAACTGCTACACATTCACGTTCGTTAACCTGTACCTCTTCCTCATCATCACTCTCTCAATCTATGGGTTGCTGAGTCAGATCTCCGAGGGTTTTGGTATCAAGGACATTGGTCTGGCATTGACGGCCTTATGCAGTATATTTCTTCTGTTCTTTATCTGCGATGAAGCTCACTATGCTTCTCATAATGTAAGTAAGATTCAATGTGGTTTTAAAAACGTCCAAAGATAGTAGACCTCTAACTAGAATCCTTTTGTTCTGTTCAAAAGGTACGAACTAACTTTCAAAAGAAGCTGCTAATGGTTGAACTGTCTTGGATGAACACTGACGCTCAAACTGAAGTGAACATGTTCCTGCGCGCAACAGAGATGAATCCTTCGCAAATTAGCTTGGGTGGATTCTTCAACGTAAACAGAACTCTGTTTAAATCTGTACGTATATAAAAACCTATTGATGACCCAAACATTACCTATGTCATTTGTACCTACAAATTGTGACTTTCTTCTAAGGTTTCATCAGAAACAGTCCTAACACTTAGATCTTATAATAGAATTGAATTGTTTTTCTCTAATGACAGTTGCTGGCCACCATGGTGACATATTTGGTAGTATTGCTGCAGTTCCAAATCAGCATACCTGATGATTCTCAAAATCAGGAAGTTGATGATCAACAGCCCTACAACATCACCAGTGGTACAACCGAAGCTATGACTACTACCACAACGGTTATGACAACTATTCTTACGACTCTGGCCAAGAAAAAGAAGAAACAGTAAACGTATTCAATAATGTCAAATTTTAACAAGCATGGTTGTAGAGGTATAGAGGTAAAAAATATCACCAGTACAAAATAAGTAATGCATTTAGTACCTAATACATTACATTTGTTTCTAAATTAGTTTTAAGAATTTGAGAATTTAAGGTTTGGAAAATTGAAAATGTCAAATATCATTTAATAATAAAACCAGAAAAAAAAATATTTCACTATGTTTCTAATTTATAAAATTGATCCCAATATCCTTATCCGCCAAAGACATGAAAACTTCTTTAATGCTAAAGAATTTTCAAGTCTTTGAACAACTATTTTGGATAATATCGATAATATTAAATTCTTTGTTGTCTATGTTATAAGACCATGCTACGTGACGTTTCTATTTATTATCTGTTTCGGGCGTTGAGTATTGCGAGAATTTTCCCGACAAACTGTTTCTCGAAATAAAGTGAATAATCGTTAACTTCGGAATATTGTATTCCAATCGTATTGAAAGTGAAATACATTATTATAAATAAAAATGGTTGACTACAGCAAATGGAAAGACATAGAAGTAAGTGCAAATGACAAACTATTGTAGTTTCACTGTTGTTTATACTCTTCCTTTACCCGAATCCGACTCTTACATTAATTCTTTTCAGATTTCTGATGATGAAGATGAGACCCATCCTAACATTGATACTCCTTCGCTGTTCCGTTGGCGGCATCAAGCCCGAATCGAGCGCATGGAAGAACGCCGCAAAGAAAGAGATGAGCACATGCAAAAGAAAACCGAGAACTTAAGACTGTTAAACGAAACGAGGAAAAAGATATCAGAAGCTGGTTCTAGTACGGATCTCAGCTCTCTTAGGAAGGCACTAGCAGATCTTGAAAGAGAAGAAAAACAACTGAAACAAAAAGAAGAGGAACTCATGAAAAAGGACCGGCAGACGCCGTGGAACGTGGATACGATCAGTGAGCCGGGCTTTACCAAAACCGTCATCAACACAAAGCCGGCGCGACCCAAAGATGAGAACCTTACTGAGGAGGAAAAGGAGGCTAAGATGAAGAAGTTTATCAAAGAGAATGAAAAACTATTGAAGCAGTTTGGAATGCTGCGTCGCTATGAGGACTCGAGGCAATTCCTGCAGGAAAACAGTCAGCTAGTATGCGAGGAAACTGCCAACTATCTTGTCATCTGGTGTATCAACCTTGAAATGGAAGAGGTATGTAGTAAATTGATGATGTTGACACAGTAATACACATGAAATTTATATGGTTTAGCATTTACGTAAGAATATACTTACTGTATTAAGAAATTTTGTTTTGTAGCATGTTTTTCATTTGTTGCCTTTTTTTCAGAAACATGATTTGATGGCCCATGTTGCTCATCAAACCATCTGCATGCAGTACATATTGGAGCTGTCTAAACAACTGGATGTGGATCCCAGAGCCTGCGTTGGCTCATTCTTTTCAAAGTACAACTATTACCAATGTTACTTACTACACATGTTACTAAACAATGGGCAGCATTTTAATCGCTTATTTGGTTTTGCAGGATTCAAATCGCAGAGAAGACTTACAAAGACTCATTTGATGATGAACTTGAGCAGTTCAAGGCTAGGATTAAGAAACGAGCAGCGGAGAAAATCAATGAGGCAATTAGGGAACAGGAGGAGGAGGAGAGGAAGGCCAGGCTTGGCCCCGGAGGCCTGGACCCTGTGGAGGTGTATGAGGAGTTACCTGATGTGAGTGTACAATAAGTTTTCTTTTGATCTGTATATTACAAGGAAATTAAGGTCAGTTACTCTATTCTTAACATTTGATGTGCTGATTTCCATTGCTGTAAGTCACCTAAGTTTTAAAAAGCAGAATAAATACCATAAATTTTGTTTTGTCTACCTACAACTTTATATTTCCTCGGGATTTAATTTTAATATGACCAGTAACCATGTATTATTTTGGTAATCTTAATATTTGTAAAATTACAGGAATTAAAGAAGTGTTTTGATGCACAAGATGTCCCATTACTTCAAGCCACTATAGCTAAGATGCCAGAGCAAGAAGCTATATACTACATGAAGAGGTGCGTGGATGCCGGTCTCTGGGTCCCTGGTAAAAACAGTGATGATGAACCAACCATGAAAGACAATGCCGGGGGAGCTGCCCAAGCTGGTGACAATGCCGCAACACCTCCCATCAACACAGATGATCTTGACTGATTACTCAAGTCACACTATGCTAGCATTTAGGCATAAACCTACTGAAGATCATAAGATTACTAACACCTCAATTTCAGTAATTTATTATGCCCTGGACATAAGTTAGACTAAGTTTATGTTAGTATTAATTTTGTATTTCAAATTAAAAGTGATCTTATGGAGGGGAATAGATTGTATTACAGGAAAGAGAAAATATCTTATCAGGTCAGGAACTTGAAACTTGCTTATTGATTACTTGAGTGCTGTTAGAATGATAGTTTGTCTTTCTATGTACAATATTTTCGGGAAGTTTACCCCATGAGATTTTACATTATATGTTATATATCGCTATAATTTGTTTTATTACGCACATTTACCCAATTAAACTTAGCAACCCGTGACCATGACCTTATCATTGTTGCTAAATCAACGAAATCCAATAATGTTACGCCATTATTATAGCCGAGTATAACGGAGGGCAAGTGTTAGAACGGCGTTGTTTGTACACCCATTTGAATTTAAGGTTAGGTACTGAACCAATACTAATAGGACTTATTTTCACGTTGATCTTTACAGCTAGATAAAGATCTGTTGGGAGTTTTACTTTATCGACACTACTTAGTTGGTTTTAAAATTGTTGTCTATCGTATTCGTGACAAAACCCACTATCGAAAGATAATTTAAATTATGATAAAGTGAATCTTAGTAGAAAGCCGATGTTTTAACCGATACTAAGGGGTTAATCGGCGGTCACCGAGGCTGGTCCGCGGATGTGGTAGATTAGAAAAAAATGCAAATGATTGCACGTTCAAATTCGAATACTGACTACAGACATACTTATTTTTCTGTTAGTTCATATCAAGTTTGATTATGTAGTTTTGATAATCAGACAGAAACCCAACCCCAACGCAACTTGGGAGGATAATAAGTTAGGTTACAAGAAAATGAAGGTTAGTCCCATAAAGTTAGTATTTGAAAAGAAAAAGGAAGGCATGTTCTTTTGGCATTGGTTTTAGTTTTGATTAAATGAGACAAAATTAGCAGTATGGTTGTGTAAGATGTCTTCAAATAGTCTACAAATAAAAGAGAGTATCTTTTTTTAAACTTGTACTTTTTATATAACAAAACTACAATAGGTGTATGAGAGAGGACGCGGCAGGGACGCTACGTGAGAACATGCGGTGGCAGTTGAGGTCGCCCCTCCAGCTTGCTGTAGTCCAAGTGGAATTCCTTCGCCACCTGGCAAACACATCACAAATGAATTAAATACAAATAGAACATGAGATCTGTTTCTGTGTAAGTAGATTCCTTTCAATCTTTCATCAAAAAGAAAGTATTACAAGAATTTATGTACGCAAGCAGATCAGCTGATGTTGAGCACAACATACGTCTATTCGCGGGCGAAAAGTTCAAAGTTTTATTATCTTCTTATAACTCATTAATATTAATATTGAAATAGACAAATATTATTGTTGCCTAGTGGTTCTTTGTATGGCTTTGTAATTTTGTATAAAAGGTGCAGGTTCGATCCCAACGCTTGCAAGTAGCAGGATGACTTTTTGTAATATATTATGTTCTTTTTTGATTATTTTAAGACACCACTGACAAAGACAGAAAAAACCGTGTGTAAACTTTCCAGTTCAACTGTTATATTCTATGGTGATATATGTATGTGATAATATAAATTCTTGTCCAGTACCTTACGCCAGTTGTGCGCATCAAAGAAGTAGTAGGTGCCGCGCTCGTATGTTGCCGTTTTCTCCACCATAGGCATGCCGGGCGCTTGAGAGATCCACACCTTTTCCTCCATGTGATACCGCCATTCGCGATTATAACTGTAGCGATAAACATCTCTATGATAAACTGTTACAGACAAGCTAATGTTGTGTAAAGACAGTATTGTGTATATCCTTATCTAGATCATTACTAATAGCAGCAGTGTATTTGAAGAAAAGTCACGTCTGATTACAAATATGGTGATTATTACGAATATTACTACTGTACTATATATAGGAAGAACTTTGCACTCAACAGTACTACAATGACAAACAATGTTGCTCTTGTACAATAATTATCAAGATTACATGTGGCAATGCTTCATAAAAGATCTTAGCTGCAAGTATCTGACCAAAATGCTTATATCCTTTGAAATCAAGTTAATTATGAACTTTAAACTCACAGTTCGGCTGCAGCTGCGATTTGCAGCACGTCACCCACGAAACAGTAGAACAAATAAAACAAAAGGTCTTCTTTATATCGACTCAGTCGTAGAGGTGCCAGCTTTTCTCTAATTGAGCCATTGATTAGATATTCAGGAGGCACGTGGTAGTCCATATCCTGTGGTCTGAAAAACAAGTTAGTTTCCAATTAGAATCGTAATGTCGATATTACCATATGGAATCAAGATGACGATGGAATGGGGCTTTTGATACAATCTTTCTATTAAATACAATATACTTGAACAGAAGATATTCAAGAATATTGTATTTCAAGAGCAACATGGAAATAAAATTATCCTGTTAGATTTTTATTGGAATACGTAATCGAATTGCCTTAAACATTCGGTATTTGTCTACATCGCATTTGAGTTAATAATGAAGACGTATCTAACCTGCACGGCGTATCCGCCCAAGGTCCAGCAAAAGTTAGATAAAGATTGTCCGGTGAATTTAGATTAAGACCGAGCGCAGTGAGATCCTGCCCTAACGCCAGCGACACTAAACTAGGATCCGACTCTGCCGCGCGGATAAACGTCAACAGTCCCACAATACCGAACTGGTTCGGTATCATCGTCTCTGGTATATTCGTTACTTTACCTAAAACATAACACAACATTAATCCCGACCTGATTTGGGTGCAAAATACAATTGTCAATAGAATATTAACTGGACCACATATTAACACTGTCTTAATCTTAATATCCAGCTTAATATACTTCCAAAATATTCATTATACACACCAAAGAATTCCGTATGTGCTCCTTGATTGATAACTTTAGGGACAGAAAAAATTACATGTGAGGTGCAATTCATTTTATTTAACTATCTAATTTATTATGCCTGTCACTTCTAGAGTAAGACATTGCATGCATTAAATAATAAACAAAAACAGTTTAGTTTATGTTATAGAAAAAAATGCTGCAACATTCACTAGAATGACATAGCACAAAATAAAAAATCAATAACGTTTTAGTACTAAAACTGAGAAATTAGAATAATTAAGATAAAATCCGATAGTTATTAAAATGTTTTAATATGACAGGGGTTATTGGAGAGGTGTTAGCATGTAGATATTTACCGTCGGGTGAGGTCTGTATGCCTTTGCGGGGCTTGTCGTTGGTGTGGTTGCTGAAGTCGGGCGGCGGCGGCAGCGGGCCGGCCGGCGCCAGCGGCACGGCGCCGCCCGCGCTCGACGTGCCCGGCAGCGCCGGGAAGTCCTCCGACGACATCGTGAACTCTGACTGCTCCGAGGTAGGCTGCTTCACCATACCCACTGCTCACAAACAACGCATTTCACTCATACTAATCCCATCTGCAAATCTCAAGGCATAGCACCCCCAGCCACTGATCATTATGCTCATTTCATTTCAGATATTTCAATTTAGCTGTTCAAAACCATTGTAACCATGCCACAGAAATACAAAATTTTAATATTTGTTTCAACACCCTTGACCACCAATGCTGTATCATAATACTATACCTGTCCCCATAGTTTCAATGTCAGAAATGAGCATATTGATGTCGTGGTTGTCGCTTGGTGTGGAAGAAGTAGGTATCGAACCGTAAGGTTTAGAGCCGGGCGGCGGCGGCGCAGCGGCGGGCGCCTGGTCGCCGGCCCCCCGCGCCGTCAGTGACGGGAACTCGTTGAGATCCAGCAGCGGGGGCGTCGACGTGTCTCCGCCCTCGCCAAATACCGAGTGGTAGTTACTGCTCGAGTTGAACCGAGACAGGTTGCCCATACTCGACTACAGAAAAACAAATTACAAAATCATGAAATTGACAGTTATAAATAGTTAAAAGAACAATTAGAATTTGAAAAAACCCCAATTAGAAACTTAGTTGAAAATTTGGTTGAATACAAATATTGATACTAATCTTTCTAGTTTTATTTCAAAACCAAACTAGGCAATTCATTGATGTTTAAATAACATTTCTCAAGTTGTTTAGACCAGGTTTCTTGCCACACCACTTAGAATTTTATTACATCGTGTTTTGGATAAGGACTTCTAACCACAGAGGTAAAATTATTTTGTAACTAGCCAGCGACAACTTCAAAGGACAGAAGAACATTTATAAGATAACACAATGTCAATAGAAATCTAAATACATCAAATTGAATTTCTATTTTCATTTTTGTAGTTATGGTCATCTAATAAAATGTTATTATGAAGATTATAGATTTTCTTACCATGGAATTTGAGTTAGGCTGCGATAACGCGTTTGGTATAGGTACCCTACGGTCTGCAAACGCCCGCTGGCCGAATAGTGTAGAACGCGATGCCATAGAGGGCGGGGCGCCCCCAGGCATTGCGGTGGAGTTCCGGCCGGGCGACAAGGCGCCTCCAAACGTGGGCGTCACATGGCCCGACACACCACCCACCAGCCCCGAGCTCACGCGTCCGCCCACACCGCCACTCGCTAGGCTTCTAGGTGCTTGTTGAAAATTCAAGTTTGCCATAACCTGAAAGATTGCAAATGATTTATTTACTTCAAATGATTAGAAATATCAGTGAAATAGTTTGCAACAATAACAAGTATATTATAATGCATTGGGATTGATGATGGTCCTATTGATTACAATCTACCCTCAGTTATAATTCCAACATGACAAGGTGTATTTGTTAAGTTACTACTACATAGTTAGGACATTCTATACAAATAAATTTCTGATTCTGATTGCAAGTGCAATTTTTCAATGCAGATACCAATTTATCTTAAAAGAGGAACTAATGATTGTTTAGCAATTTCTAGTTAATCCGATTAAAAATAACAATATCTGTTGTTACCAAAGGATAAATAATGCTGAGTAAATATGAATAAAGAACATTGATAAGCTATATTGTTTTGTAAAATTCAATCTACAATTAAATAATTTAGCCCCATTTGGAATGTTTATGAATATTATCAACCTTTTAAGTAAAAAAGACAAAGTTGCATGTAATAAAACAGTTAAATGAAATACTAACATTTCATACAGAGAGCTAGAGAGATTCTTTTGCAAAAGTCTTCCAACTTGATATTTCAGTACCAACTTTCCAATTTCTTGGCTGGACATGAGTGTATTGCATTCGGCTATGTTAGGCATTTACTTGGACTAAGTAAACCCTAAATAGGAAATAGGCAAACGTTATAGACAAAACATCGTTACATATATAAGAATCTTAAAGTAAAATATGGTAGGTAAGTCAACAAAAACATAAAACTACAGACACATTGAAATTGTTAAAAAAAAAAAACATTTTTTTTGTAAAAACTAGTCGTGAAGTACATTTTTGAGAAGGAATAGGAAGTTTTATGTAAAATATACGATACCTTACGGTAAATTTGTAGAGTTGTTGACTAGAACAGCTCACAATTCGAAGTTTATCAGGTATTTATGAAACGAGAGCAACGAATTTCATACATACGTATTGAGGTATTCAATGCAAAGATAGAAATACGAGATAACATTGGCTAATAACAACAAATGAAGTAGGTATCATACATATCAGTATTTTACTATGGTTATTCGTCCCCTGTCAAACAATGGCGACCCCTGTTTTTGGTATACCCGATTCTTAAAAATTACAAAATATTTACCTAATGTGTCGACGTCAGTCCTTGTTCCACTATTTCAGTACCAGTATAGATGGTTCATAATCGAGTATTATCTGCAGGAACAAATAAATCCACTCCAATGAAATAAACAAAAGTTTGTTGACTGTCCAATTTAGACGACGATTTATATGCATTCAAAAATTTTAAGACGAACTAAAAAGATGCTCAAGACCGTCTTTGCATGAAACACTGCTATAAAACGCTGAAAACTTTATACATCTTTACGTCACTAATAAATATTTTAACAATTTCACTCAGTTTTGTCGAACGCCACATTACCCTAAACAACTGGCGGCCATATTGTTGAAAGCGGACGGAAAACTGTAACAATTTTCGCTCTAGTAACTTATTAATTAACTGAATAAGACATGAGATCATAAAAAACGCAATAAGGTAACAATTTCAATTTTTAATTTATATGTTATTTACAAGAGTTAAAATCACAGTAATTTTAAAAAGCTAACTTTAATTGAATTTAATAGTTTTTAGTTTGACTCTTGCAGCCAACACTTAGTTATATTACCAAGCGAAAAAAATACACGGAAATCGAGGAGAATTCGCTGGTTAATGCGAGCAAATAATAAGTAACTGGCAATCGTTGCAAATTTATTTTTCTTTTTAGGGTTCCGTACCTAAAGGTTAGAAACGAATTCCTTGTCTGCATACCTCATAAATTGTGATACTAATACATTTTTTTACAGATGGTGTATTTCTAATGCTGCTACAACAGCGACGATTCGGCGACGACGATCGAGAAAAGGGACATGTTAATTTGAGGGCTGTTTTACCCTACTTATTTTTACCTTTAGTGTCGCGAGTCCGACTCGCACATCAGTTTTTATTTATTTAGGCTCAATATGTCACTGAAGTTTAAAAACCAAATGTAAATCTATTTTTGGTGATACATAATTTTTCATGAGAAAAACTTTACTGTTAGATTTAAAAAATCGAAAACATAGAATGTAGTATAGTCGTTGGCCCCCTATGCAACTTTACGTGTTTAGACTGAGTTCAGTAAATTAATCATTTGAGATAAATCTATTGCACATCCGTAACGGATACCTATAAGTTTTAAATTTTGGATTGTTGGTTTCTTTGAAGATAAATATTTATTGCCTATTACAAAAGTGTGAAAACTACATATTACAACAGAATTATATAATTATTGTGTATAAATGTACATCTACAGGTTCCATCCTAGACTTAGATTTTCTCGTGTTCACGTGATTGACTGCTTTTAGGAGACCGTGCGCGTTTTGTACATTTTAGCCCCCACCAAAAGTAACACTCGATGAAGTTTGATTTTTAAAATATTTATTGTGTAAAATACTAGTGGAATCAAATAAGAAAGTCACTGACGGGCTGAATTGTCTATGCTTTTTAAGCGAAAAATTTCCATTACTTGGCAACACCGGGATCATATGATTGTTCAATGAAGAAGCACGTCTGATAGGCGTCGACTTACTTCTTCGAGCCAGTTTTTAGGTTTCTGGCTCTTTATCGGTTGTTTTTCGTGTTAGTGGTGCTTAATATTAACCAACAGCCATGGCGCTCAGCGATGCAGATGTTCAAAAACAGGTATGCAAACGAATGTAACAATACTGCATAAAGCAGCGTAGATCTGTCGACATGGATTTGTCAGAATAATTGATCGAAAATGAGGCACTTGCCGATTATGTTTCAGACTATGATTGAAGTAAAAATGGATGAATAATCGATTTTAATTGTTAATAATGGGTTTTCTATTCAAATATTCATGTAATTTTTCATTAGATCAAGCATATGATGGCCTTCATCGAACAAGAGGCCAATGAAAAGGCGGAGGAAATCGATGCTAAGGCCGAGGAGGAGTTCAACATCGAAAAGGGTCGTCTGGTGCAGCAGCAGCGACTCAAGATCATGGAATACTACGAGAAGAAAGAGAAACAAGTTGAACTCCAGAAAAAGATGTAGGTCCCACTTATAATACTATTGAACTTATATCACTAGTTTCTCTGTCTCTTATTGCAAATGATCAGTTATCTATAGGAATAATAGTATCTCAGTATAGATGTTATCACAATGCTGATCACCTGCTGTGGAGTCATCTTCTGCAATTGGTTTTAGCATTTCTTTCTGCTCCTTTGGTTCTTCTAAATGTAATAAGGGATTCTTATCATCCACTTTCCTATTGACAAGTAGTAACTACCATTAAACCTACTAGTGTTAAAATATTGTCTTGATTCACAGATCATTGGTTGAGTAGGTAGATGTTCAATAGACTTCATAAAAAATTAGAATGTGCTAAGTGTCTTCAAAAAACAATACAGCAGTCACTAATAATCTCTAAGATAGTATACTCATTTAACTGCACATATTTCTCTTATTGGTTTCATTTTCATAGATTTTCATTATGTATGACACTGTCATGTGACCCAAAAAAAAACATTTTATGAATAAAATCTTAACTACCCAAAAGTAGAAACAGAATAAGTCAGTTGAAATGCATCTTGCAATATAATAATCCTACTTTACAGTATAGTTTTTAAAGATTTCAAGCTCAGTAAACTTTGTCACATGACAGAACCATAAACAATATTCATATGGTTAAGTTTAGAGATGTACTTTTTTAATCTTTATGCTTCTTTTCCAGCATAAACCTATGAGGAGATATAATCATTTGATATTGAACTTTTATCTAACAATATATTTCTTTTACTATTATTTGACATGTAGTGGAATAAAGAATGAAGTGATAATAATGGTTACATAGAACTTATCTTTGTTGATAAGACTTAAAATCAGAGTTGTATCTTATACATAGAGTACCTTGGGAATTGGTACAAAAAAATGATTAATACAGGCTAGGTATTTGGAGTTAAAGAATACTGGAAGTTAGGAACAAGTTGTTACGGATTGTACTATTATAAAAAAAGAAAATGTATATGTATATAGGCAGTGATATAATCAGTTTCCCTTAAAATAGGTTGCTATAGAAAAATCTATAACTTACTCAATTATTCAGAAGTCTGGCATTCGGTTTGCTGTGAATGTAAATTCAGTTAGTCGTATACTTGCTAAATCAAAATATAATTTTAGCAACTTTTTTTTTTCTGTTGGTATTGAAAAAAAAAATGCTCTTGGCGCAACAAAATATGTTGCAGAGCACAACAAAATGCTACAGAATATAAAACAGATCTTGTAAGATTATTTTTAGGTAACAATAAGGTCTATAGAAAAGCTAATCAAGGTCATATATGAAGTGTTTATTTTCTTATAGTTAATGATTTATATCAAAACAATGAACATCTTAACCTACTGTTTATTTATACTAAGCATTCTGTTACTACATATAGTGGGAAGTTTATGAGCAGAAGAGCTGCTACCATTTCTTAGCAAAATTCCTGTCTCAGATCAAATTACCCGAATTTAGAAGAATTCCGAAAAAAGCTAGAACGCTGACAGTATGTTAAATATAGATAGGCAGAGAATAAGATTTGTACCTACACTGTGTTTTGTCTAAATCTTACTAACCTATACTTTTCTTTAAGACATATCTGAATTTTCCTTCCTCTATAGCAACTCATCGAACATGCTGAACCAGGCCCGTCTAAAGGTGCTGAAAGTGCGTGAAGACCACGTACGCAACCTTCTTGACGAGGCCCGCAAGCGCCTGGCTGAGGTCCCCAAAGATCAGAAGATGTATGGAGATCTGCTCGTCACACTTATTGTGCAAGCACTCTTCCAGGTCAGTTCATGAAAGAGTATAGGTTGTATATTCGAAACTTAAATAATTATTTCAATCTTAAAAAAAGATCCAGTCTTTGTTTTCGTATAATCTGCATTTGTTTAACATTAAAGTTAACGTTCATATATTAGTGTACATCTACTAAATTTTGTTTAATTACACTATTGCTTACACTATAGTTATATTGCATACAGTAAATACAGTTGTTAGAGTCCTATTACGATACTCAAATGAATGCTTCACAGCTGATGGAGCCAGCCGTGACTCTCCGCGTGCGACAGGCAGACAAGAGCCTTGTGGAGTCCATCCTCGGTAAAGCCCAGGCGGACTACAAGGAGAAGATTAAGAAGGACACCCTTCTGAAGGTTGACACCGAGACCTTCCTGTCCCCTGACACGTGCGGCGGGATCGAGCTCGTTGCTGCCAAGGGACGCATCAAGGTATGACACTTTTTTTAAAATATTACAAACAAACAATGTCAATAATGAAATGGAGTCTTAGATCTGCATTTTCTGCACTTCCGCGTGTAATTATGGCATAATAATTTCGTGTAAATTTTTGACCATCTCCTTAAAAGATTTTTAGATTAAGTTATCTCACTCGTGTCAATTATGGTGATAAAGTTATTTGACATTATAAATTTTATTTATGTTTTGCCCATACCGAAACAATATTTAAATATTTGTCATTCAAGGCAAGTTACATGTTAAATCACATTATTTGTATCAAGTACAAGTTGCAATATCTTCACATGTGTATTGTGTTACAACAGTCATGCATGGTAAGCTATATTGTTTAGTGTCATATGAACATAATTCTAGCTTGCCATTACTTCAAGCATCAGCTGTAGTTAACGGTATGTCGTTTCCTCCAGATCTGCAACACCCTGGAGTCTCGCCTGGAGTTAATAGCCCAGCAGCTGCTCCCGGAGATCCGTACCGCGCTCTTCGGCCGCAACCCTAACCGTAAATTCACCGACTAAGCTCTTAGCGGTGACCTATATTCACACTTGTTACAACTAACAATTTATTTAAAAAGTTCATAATTTGTAGAACTATAATAATATTATAATAAGTGTTTTCCTTTGCCTAATTAATTATATCGTAATAATGCGTACAATTTTATCGCTGTTTAGAATGTAATCTGATGAATGGTCCCGTTAAGTCGCCAGAAAATGTACAACTAACAATGTGTGATCATGTGAGTTTCTGATTTCTGGATTTATAGAGGATAGTTTTTATTATAACTGTACGTTAGTTTCGCCAGCTAACTTAATGACAACACCTATATACTGAGCATAGAATATTTTATTATAACAATTCATTCATATAGCATGATGTTATATGTATTTTAGAGGACGTAGTTTATAGGATTTGGAGACGGTTTAATTAAGATGTTACCATTTACTAGGTCATGCAAATAGCCATAGCTAATGTCGATACAGATCAAATAACGGACTTCACACCTTTGTCCTTTGCAGTATTAATAGAGCACAATATTACTCCGCAATGGTAGATCGACGTTATTTCTATATGAAATATATAAATGTATTTTAATAATCTTCCTTCTATGTATTATGGACGTTGTTATTGAATGTTTTGGATAGATATTTATTTTGGCCATTCATGTTATCTTATGGAATAATTGTAGGCTGTAAGGTTGTCGCGTGACGGCAGCATCCCATGCTATGTTCACCTAAATCGAGGCAAAGATTTGGCTGCGCGCAGTGTGGTGTCGCGCGGGAACCTTGCAGCTGCCCAAGACATTCCTACTATGTTTATCCTGGCAATGTAACATTTTGGCTTGCTTTTGACAGTGGCTAAAAGAGCACCATAGCTCTTGTTACGTAGGTACTATATATAATTCCCATATAGCACTGTTAAAATCCTTATGTAAATATATAGATGTGTTGAAATGATGTTTTATTTAGCTAACCTTTACTTCCCTCTGTGAATAAAACTCAAGTAAACCACCGAAAATAATACTTATTTATTTTGACACAATTTAATACTGAATCGGTAATATCAAAACGTAAGTATACATAATTAACATTAATCACGTCTGTTAATACTGAAACCACATAAGACACTATAAATATGAAATTCTTGTATAAATTATTATTGATCACAACAGTTGATCTAATGGCAGACTAACACTTATAATTAATGGGTATTTTTGTAGACATTCATTAGTACCATTTGAATAGGGCTATACATACATAACTTCAATACACATTAGTAAAACCTTACAACTAGTCACAGCTATTTGGAGTTTAAAGTTGTCACAGATTCGTAAACAAATGGAGTGTTCATGTGTTCCAACTAATCTCGACTATTGCAAGTCTTGAACACTCTTTGACTTCACGAAACGTGAAATTAATCCTACACCAGGCCTGTAATTGTCGCACATAAAACAATGTGCTTCTATAAAATTTCAAACGAAATTCTATCTAACTTGAGCCTTGTAAATTCTATTTATAGTAGTAATTTGGCTAAGTTCACAGCAACGATTTAATTCTATCATAAGGACGCACAACATCAACTTAGTATCTATTTCCGCAGTAGGTAGATTTTCTTAGGAACTGCTGGTCTTTGAGTAAACAGCCGAACAATCGGCTTGACGAGTTAAATAACACTTGCTACATACTATGTATCTAGTTTTCGCTTCACACCACGAGATGTGAGACATCAGGTGTATAGGCTGGCAGGTAGCGCGGGACCCGTGGCTCGTCCCGTCGACGTGCTCCTCTCTCCACAGCCAGGCTGATACTGCCCGCTTCCTTCACGCCATTGGACTTAGCACGACGCTGCGATGGCAGGATCGCTGCTCGAAGTGACTTCCGTTTCTGAAACACATCATCGTTAATCAACGTCCGTCAAGCACGACTCAGAATAATAAACAAATGGATATATGTAAGTAGAACTACAAAATAATAACGGCAGTTGGTTGCCTTTGTATAAGCTCTCTCTTAAGAGTACCAGTAGTTAATACTTCCATTTGTTTACTAATCCGTGTCGTGCGTCAAAAAAGAAACATAGAACACCAATATCTACTTACAACAGCAATTTTACGTTACCGTATCCAGCGAGTTGTTGTACAAGCTCCACAAAGCAGCGGGGACTTCAGTGATCAAAATTAAGAATGAACATGAACGTGAAACGTGTTTATTTGTTATAATTTAAATATTGGTCGTTAACAATATTTTCTCTACGTCGGGGATGGCGAACATAATTGGATTAATATACCTCTATGAATAAATACTTGGGTATATTAAGGTCCTACTGAGTTTAAGTGTTTAAAAGGTTCTTTGATATACTTCAACGTGTAAAAATTGGAATAGGTATCTAAAAATATTGAAATAGGTAGGTAGTTGCAACGGTCCGCAATCCCTGAGCTACATTTAGTGCGTATCAGTCGTCAGTGGGGAGGCACACTCTATATTTTACTCTCTAGCTGGTGTTTGACGTGATCGTAGGTGTCGACGCCCGCGGCTTCCGCCTTGGCCCTGTTTACCTCGACAGCGCCGCGCCACCTGTCGGCCGCGTGGCGCGCGATCTCCATCCTCTTCTGTTTCCTGATCTGGTGTCGTTTGTACACCACCTCGATCACTATAAGCACTATGCCGCCTATGATTCCCGCCAGCACGAGGATGAACACTCCGGCCATGTTCTTCAAGCCCAAAGTATTCGGTGTTTTCTCGTTTTCCTCACAATTCAACATGTTGTTTCTAAGGATCCATAGATTGTCCAGAGATTCCATTATACCACCTGAAATATCAAAAAGTAATCAATGATGCCAAGAACAGATCAGTATGCTTGAGTTGGTACAAGTTGTATTTGATGTTACTCACTTTCGTGAAAGTCCAATATCGCTAGTGTGACAAGATCCGCCCAAGGAGAACCTTTTTGTAAGCCAACGCCATATCCTGAACGACCAAACAGTTCCCCGGCGGTAACCAGTTCACAATCTTGGGCTGCTTCAAATTCCAACCGTGACGAGTCCCAAATGAATGCCATTAGTTTACTGCAATCATGTGAAAAATTGAAATAAAGAACGTGTATAAAATAAAAAAAAGTTAAGTCTTGTATGTAAACTAGGAAGATAAAATAGAGTTTTTTACTGTAGGTAAAACAAAAACTATTAAACAGTGATGCTATATTAGAAGCTACAAAGGATGAAAGTGTTTGCTAAGAAATCAATAAAAAAGTGGTAACCAGCAACAGACTACAGTTTCCTAACTACGGTATTGTTCTACCTACCCATTCTTAACGTCTTCAATAGCCTGCTCAGCGTTATCGTAATTATTTGCTTCCATCGTTCGGTACATATTCGACAATTCAACTTGTCGTCTAAAATACATATCAACGGCCGACCCCTTTACCGTTGCGCACGTCAGATTTTCCATTGTATTACGGAGCTAAGGATAAAAATAAAGCATTAGCTACTGTCTAAACTAGTCTATTCAGCTACGTTAGCCCGAAAATTATAAATCAGTGAAGATGTACCTCCCCCTCATACGGCACCATCGAGCAGTCCTACGGAAATATTGCCAGCATGAATTAATCTTGATACATGGTCTGATCAATGGATACTTGGAATGAGGTTTTATAATTCCCAAGCAGACGCTTGCCCCCCCAGCATTTTATGCATCAGTCGCCTTTGACGACCTCCAATAATATTAAACCAGACTGCATCAAAACTAATCATTGATGTGTGATGAAGTCTACATTGGTCCTTACCCTAGCGTCGTTGATTCCAGTGAGCTTGGTCTTAGGTCGCTCAAGCACGAGGAAGGCAGCCAAGTTCGCAGTGTACGAGGCTACAATGATCATGGCGAACCCAGCCCACACCATGCCAAGCACACGTGCTGAAAAGCTGCGAGGAGTGCCTGAAATGTCAGTTAGTAAACATTAATGTCAGTTAGTAAACATTTCATGTGCCACTTAAGTTTACTCAATTGATTTAAAACTCAGTAAGAATCCCGTGGTTTTTGCAGTGAACTGACCTTCACCAATACCGCTGTTTAACAGCACTCCCCAAGCAAACCAAATCGCACTGGATAAATTCAAAGCATCTTCTTCTGTGCCATCAATATTAGCTAATTTAAATCTTCCAAACGGTGAAAATCTGTCCAAAAGGTACAGTACCAGTGCAACCACGTGGACTGATACCATCACCAGAATCCATAGAGTGTTAGAAAATGGTTGCAAGAAAGACACCAAGGTCGATGACCGTGATGGCTGAAAATTAATGGATTAAGTAGGTCACGCAACATCATCTGATAACCCATTAGTTCCTGCCTGGCAGTCTTTGACATACAAATTCAAGGAAAAATATATTGAATAACCTTTTTGATAGTCTCATAAATATCGAAGGGTAAGTACTGGCATCAATTTAAAAAACATCTGTTCGACTCTATACGAATAAAATTTTTTTTTTTTCAAAAGCGTACGACATTGACTTCTTATTTTTCGACTTTTTTCGAGTAATGCGTCTGTATGTGACGCTTTATTTTTTAAATTATTCGATATAAGAAAGACCTCATTATATCCAATGTCTTCGCGACTTAATTATTTGGCGATGCAAACTTTTTACACAAACCTTTTTCTCCAGGATCGTTATTCCTTGATATTTAAATGGCTTACTGAACTCAATGAACTCTGCGCGTTCAGGGTTAATTGTAAGAGGTGCCACAATCATATCTGCACGTTCATATACTAATTCTCCTGGAAATATAAAAAAACGTATGAGAGAAAATATTTCGAAGCTGTTCAGTCTAATCTGTTTTCTCTCTTTTTGTTCCTTCATTGCTGCAGTACAAAGTATAATAACGAAAGTAGGTACCTATAAGTCCCGTCCATTCCTTCTTAGCTCCCGGTTGTGTAAGATTGCGTATAATATAATTTCCAAATTGTCCATCAGGTGACAGAGCTAAAGAATACGTAAAGTTGATCGCTTTTGATAGGTGCTTCAAGAGATCCATGCAAAAACCTTTACAGCAATAGAGTTGATCTGAAAATGCAACATTTCATTTAGATTCCAGTTACACAATAAACATAATTAATTAACAAGATCCAAAAGCTTCTTTTATTCGCGATATGAACATGGGTTGGATAGATAATGTAGGTGCAGCTTTGCTAGGAATTTACTTTCTAATGTTAAATTTTATTTTTCGAATCTAGATCAAATGTCGCCCATGTGTTTATTAAATAATGATACGCTTACTACTTAACTTGAAACAAGATTAACTAGCTAGGCATGACCTAAACTATGGTTAAAAAAAAGTTATTAGGTATGTTAGCTGCCCGCTTGGTTTTTGAAGGGGGCGGGGGAGAAGAAAATGATGGAAGTAGCAGCTTATTTCTTTACCTGTGTCCTCACTGGCATTGTAATGGGGACAAGGAATCTCGTCCGGAGTACAGTCGCCGCCATCTTCAACTCGTCGCGTGTACACAAAAGGCTTTTCTTCTATCGTTAACACCTGGAAAATATACATTCGATATTCAGCTTTTATTAGGTAGTTATTGAAGTTAGTATAGTTTAACCACAGTTAAAAAAAATACACGTCGCTGACATCAATCACATTCTACAAAATGTCTATTAATAAATGAGTTGTCGGTAAAAATAATCATAAATAATTTTCTAACAGCATCTTGGAGGAAACGACTTGTGCCCATTACGCAGTTGAAACTTGATACTTATATTTTTATGCCTGCTCGTTATGCATGTTGTTACACAACAATTAAGACTCCGCTTGGGTATGAACGAATAATGATTCTGACCTTCAGATGCGTCGGTATCATAAACCCTTCTGGTTTTGATGTGCTACGTCCCATCCATATAATTTCTTGCTCCTTTAACTCTAGCCGCATTTTTTGAGTTTCCTAAAAAAGATAAAACGTTTAAGTAGACTTCATTGCATGCACTGTGCTTATTTCAGCTAGATATGTAACACCGAACAATCGAGATGAAATCCTAAGACCTATCTCACCTATCTATTGTTGTATAGGAAACCTTTCTAAATTGAAGCAATAGTATCATTAAAAACGGGATTGCTTCAATCAAGTCTACCTTCCTAGCTGTAATTGGCGAGCACTTACTTTAGAGTAAAAGTACTTTCCAACAGCGACGTGTTCCCCTTGGGCCCTCACATTGACCATATCGTACTCCGCATGTACTCTATCCCCGTGGTCGTCAAAGGCAACATGGCCGGTCGCCCCGCTCTCCAGACGCTGCTTTCTGACGTAATCAAACAAAAGTCGACCTGTCGTCCAGATGGACCCCGAGTTGTCGCAGTCTGATGGTGGTGCGTGGATCTCTTCAGATGTATTCATGTCGCGGATTGCTGATGCAAGGACGTAACTGAAATATTCATAGGAGATTTTTTTCAATCAATTATACCGTGGCATACTCTTTTACCCTTTAAAATAGGTGGTTGAAGGTCAGAAGAAAATACGGTATTAAGCTAAATCGAGTTAGACGAAAAGCCGATTGTAACATATCTTGGGAAGGCAAAGTGACTGATGCACTTACATGGAGTCCTGTATGTGTGCATGTTCATTGGTCGCGTTCACCAGCCTCAGTCCTAGCAGACCTTCGGGCGCGTTAGCGGCGTCCAGCGCTTGCTCTGTCACCATCCATACATATCCCACAGTTGTCATGTTTAGGAAAGTGGCGTCGCGGAAAATTATCTCCGCATCTGTTTTGCTGGAAACAAATCGATAATGTTAGTATTGTGGGGAATTTAAAACAAATGTTCTGATTATCTTTTGTAGAAAGAAAACAAAAAAGAACAAAAAAAGCAAAACTAGAAACTGTTCTACAAATGAGAGCGATTGTGAGAGACAATGTAGGATACATTGTCTCTCACAATCGCTCTCTCGCTCTTTTAATAACTCAGGAATAATTAATGGCTACCTTCGCAAGATAGGTATCCTATGTTCAGAAGACAGCATACCTAGCATACATAAGGAACACCCTGGCTTGGGCCCCCTTCACGTCGAGAAGTCGATCGCTGAAGGAGTCCAGCCCCGGCTCGAACTCGATCACCTGCTCCACAACCACTTTCCGGTCTACATCCTCATCCACACTCTGGGAAGTTGTCTGGAAGCTACGGACGTAAAAAACATTAATCTTTTATCATACTAAAGTAGTTATCAAATAGTTTTATCGAACAAAAATCTGTTTATTAGTTAATCTCGTGACTAACCCACACAATAGTAGATATCACCATTCAAATTGCATCTACAACAATGCGCTTCACTTACCGGCCCAATATAGCCCTTCCGTCCGTATCAGAACTATGAATGAATATGACCTTCATGTAATTGAAATGTTTTAACACGTCCACCCATACGTCAGCTTGGTGCGAGTACGGCGGGACGGTGCGAAGGAATGACACGTGTATGTTCTTGTCGGAGAAGGCCGAGTCTCTGGACGATATGCCTATGACCGGGATGTGGTAGAACCCGCTGGTGTACGACACAGCTGCCGGCGAGAGGTCACCAGTCAAAGGATGTGATACTACGACTGCATACACCTAGAACAAACGTTAAAGATTTTTGTTGGTTCGGTCTACAGACTTCTAAAATGAACTGGGCTCTCTTTTAACTTCATTAAAAATTTGATAATTGTCGCTTAGAGTTTTATCGATAGTTTTTTGTTCTTATCAAAATGGGTAGATACTTACGCGGTGTGCAATGAGGTCCTTGCAGACCATCAGTGCTGTTTTAATAGGATTCGGGTCCATAAGCATTGAGTAATCATGGTAGGTCACTCCTCGAGGTACATATTGGTCTTTGAAATTCAAATTCTGAAACATATTTGGTCATTATAATATCATTGTATAAAGTAATTCGTTAGATAAAGTTATAGCCGGGTAAGCAATTAAATTGATTGTTATAGGAAATACAAATTAGGGATGGTAGTTGCGAGCAATTGAGAACGTTTAGAACGCGTGTCAAATTATATGTATTAAGTTGATTATGTATGCATGTGGCCCAGGATTGAGAATCGTGGAAGGACTTGGGGGACGCTTTTGCTCGGCATATGGGCGAGATAAAAATTATATGCATTTGCTTCTGTTGTCCAACTAAAATGGTGGATCATTTTTTTTTGTTTTAATATAAAATATTTATTTTTGGAATTGGGTGATTAGGTACCAGGCTCATAAGATAAACTGTAAATATTAGTCTTTGTCTCAAGTATGTTACGAAATACCTTTAGTTTTTGCTTTGACCACAGGTCAAGTCGTAATCGCTCAAATGTATCAATAAATAGTGCCAGATAAAACTCTTATCATTAATGATAATTATTTTTCTTGAAATTTATTCGGGAATTGAGTCATAACTATTCGGTGGTCTGGATCAGAATTGATTAGCATACTAGTAACTAAACGAGTTCAACTACCTTTTTAAAGGGGCATGGTTTGCTTATAATAGTAGTATTTCGTAGAGGGTCTACCCGGATAGAGATATTGAGGCGATGTCAATATTCAAGGTTTTAAACCGACTTCAGGAAGGAAGAGGAGTCAGAACTTCGGACTGGTTGAAAGAATTTTGGTGATTCTTTTTATGAAACTGGTGTCATTTGATCCCATGAAAATTTAATCAATTTTGGCTAAGTATTTTTTTATTTGAAATATGTTGCAAGTTTTTGTTGTCACCATTGTATAAGCTACAGTAACGATCAAACTTCTTCACTTACTGAAATAGTATCCTTGAAGAAAGCGATAGATTCGTTGCTCGAGAGCACTCCTCCTACATTGTAATACGTAGGGTTTGAAAACCTTCGTCTGTCTATGTCAGCTGAGGCGAACTGTACGCCGGAGTACAGTAGCAAGAGAAGTATGTAGTAATGTCGACGTGACATCTTGGAATCTGAAAAAAAAAAATCACTAAAAATCATATTTTGCATTTATGTCTTACACTTAGTCCGTGCATCAGGAGCTTTTGAAATCCTCATAATTTAACGTGAGGATTCCTATAAAGTAGTAGGGGCTAGCCCCAGTGGTGAGCCTTATATAATAGTGACTTGGCCCAAGGATGTGCGCTATCATTCTACTACAACTGATATAATGCATATTACTTTGGGACTTGGTAGTAGACTCGCAAAAAAAAACCGACTCCCGCTTATACCTACAAGTATTGGGAAAACTTTTAGGTTTTGTCTTCCAGGTTTGTATTCCAGACAAAGATAAAAGTTTAAAGATTTAAGTCTCTCCGCTAGCTAGCTTAACAGCGCTCTAAGCCAAGTTATGCGCAAATCTTTGAGATGATGGTAGCAGGCTTAATTGTAAGAACTTATAAAGTTAAATTAGTTTCAATAAATAACATATCTACTAGGTAATGCACCTTGTTATGAGAAAATTGATTAATTGTTGCCAAAAACTGAAACAATTACAAGAACTGTAACACATCTCCGTATCATATACCTACATAAATAGCACTCCTGAGACCTAAAACGGTAACACTCATTTATCCATCACGTAACGATCTAAGTTTCCCACCTATGTGTAAATAAACGACGTCAGCGATTACGTAAAGGGTCAACTTTAGATTGCACATTAATAATTAAGTCACACCCTATTCACTATACTTAAAGAAACAGACACAGTTCACGTTGTATCGCTTACCTTATTGTATTTCAATGTAACAATGATTTAACAAATTCATTTTTAACTCATGATTTTATCACAAATTCCGTATTTTTGTTTTAGAGGCACAGATGGAGGATGCTGCGAAGGACGATAGATGGAGCTTCATCTTCCGTTTCCATGGCAACCGCGCAAGCGTAGTTTGCGATTCAATAGGTGAATGAGCTCTGCTGGCTCTGTTTGTCAGTTTTATTGATGAATTCACATCGAATTCCAGACTGCCTATAAAGTAGGTCAGACTGTTATTTTAACACATTAAAGACCAAACCATATACCTGCATACTTTATCTCCATGGTAAACTAGTTAGGGAAAAATAAAGTAACGAAATCTTTAAAATCAAAAACATTTATTAGAAATTAAACAACTAAATTCAAAAGCAACATTTTATGCAATGCAAACCAGACAAACATAAATCAAAATAAACAATAAAAAATCTTCACAACTTTAAAGGCTGGTGTAGGTGGCTTAGTATCATTTAATTAGGACGACATCGAAGTATTAGAAATCGTCAATGATTAGGAAGTTAAGACCAGCCCCATGTGGCCGCAGGGATCCAGGCGGAGGATGCCCACGGTTTGGCTGGCCACTCAGGGGTTTGGGGTCGAAGGGCGGCCGCGGCGGCTGTGGCGGCGTGCTGGGCGGCGCCGGCCGCTCCCGCCGCCCCGGAGCTCTGGATCACAGACAGCTTCAACGCTTCCAAGTCTGGAAGACCAATACTTTATTTGCGAGGAAAACTACAGTGAATACGATAGACATGGATGTGGTCAAAACCACTGAGACAATTTATTGCAAAGTAAATAGTTTGACAACTAAGTAAGGCTCAATTATCAGGCACCACGGATATAATATATGTAACAATATGTAAATAAGATAAACAAATGTAAATAATAGCTGGTCCAGGTCGCATATTATCATTTTGTAGAGTTGTGTGAGATTTTCGCCCGAAACATAATACTTTACCAGCGTTTTGCAGTCTAGCGGCCTGGTTGTGCGCTGCACGTTGTATGGCCTTAGCAGCTGCCGCTTCTCTAGCTGCAGCTATCTTCTGGGCAGCCGCGGCACGAGCCTTAGCTCCAGCCAGTTGTGCCTGCGCCTGTACTGCTGCCTGGGCCGCCTCTAAAGCATGAGCGCGAGCGTTCCGTGCTGCCTCCTCGCTAAAATATTGATAAGACGAAATATTTTTAGAGTAAAAAAATGATAGATTAAAGCAAATTTGGTTTTCACCTACGGCAACCTTGAAAAACACTTTTTTTAAGCGTTCGTAATTTTGACGATAACAAACATTATTACTGAACAAAATCTTGTTCAGTTGAAATACAGTAAAGAGTTTGAAAAGGGACCTTTTATGCGCGGCCCGAGCAGCCGCAGCTTCCTTTGCGCTGGCCATACTCTGCTGTTCGAGGGCGGCGTGCTTCGCAGCGGCGACCTCGTGCTGGGCCGCCATCACTGCCGCTGCGGCTGCCTTGGCCGCTGCTACCGCGCCCGCTACGTCCGAGCTGGTGTCGGATGACCAAGTGCCTGGGAAGTATATAAACCTTAAGGAAATTTTATATAAGACGCCAATAAATCATATATCAGAAATGGTTTATTATGATAACATATAACGGTGTTTCGAGGCCTTCACTCCTCTAGAAGTTGATCATCATGGACCGAGGCTAACATGTGCTAGTAAGCCCTAAGTTCGGGAGAGGCGTCGTCGGCTGGTTTGAAATCTTTTTTCATAATCATTTTAATATTGCTAGGGTCCATAGTTCCTTGAACATCCCACAAATTAGATTGAATTGCATATGACGTCTTACCCCTAAACAATATCTAATAGAATTGAGTTAAACTCTTACTTCTATCATTCTTTTTTTTTTGGTAATATTTATTTACCACTCATCGATGTAATTTCATCACTTCTTTGATGTAATGTATGGTATCTACAACTTCTTATCACTATATTTTTTTTCTTAATCTTCAGTAGATTCTGTGTGAACTGTCAGTCACAAGATATAAATGATTTATCTTAGTAGGAGATAAGATGATTAGATATTTATCTTACAGTAGGTGTGTCTCACTTCTGATAGCAACAAGATGAGTTACAATTCAATTTTGTATTTCTTGGTTCATTATTTTAAATGCTTGAACGAAGTTCATAGCAATATTAAAGATACAATCTATTTAGGTGCGAATATATAAAATAGTAATTTTATCCCAAGTGAAATAGGAAATATTTATTAAACGAATAAATCGTTTTATCCTCCCACAAACCTAAAACACATGATTACTTACAGATCACGAAATCAGATAATTAAAGACAATATAAACTGTAACAATTCCACTGCTTTTTCTCCGAAACCTTTATGTATGACAGCTCACCATGGCTCTGCGCTCCCTGCACCCAGGCAGATACACTGGGCCACGATACTGGCTCAATGCTGATCACACTTCTCTTGTCAGGTGCGCTGGACGTAGCAACAGTCATGACCAGGCAAGTCGAAAGCACCTGTGGGTTATAAATATAAAATCGTTATTTTTTAGTTAAACATATAAGGTTTGTTTTCCAGAAAGGAATAGCTTGTGAACCATACTGATTAATGCAGTAGATTTTACTTGACAAAATAATTAAAAAAATAAAGGTCACTACGCCAAAACTACTACACGCCACAATGTGCGACGTGCTAAGTCAAAGGTTCGAATCCCGACACGCACTAATATTTTTTTCGAATGTATGTGCATATTAGAAAGACTCTCAAAAAACTGTGAATTAAACAGTTATTTTTTTACAAATAATGTCCTCTATAACAACAAATACCAAAAAGAGAAATATGTATTCAGGCAAAGGATCGTAGTTTGGTACGTTCATAAATTTGATGGGTGACTAAAATTTATTTGCTTGTTTTTTATTAGCCGTTCGTAAAAATTCCACAGTATCCCCAGTTCGACTCGAACTTGACCAGTTTAAAAAAGTTATGACTTACCAAAGTAATAAGACTCATCTTATTTGCTGTGTGTCCCACGTCTTCACAAGGTACAGTGATACGTAATTTGTGGGCATGGATCGTTTTATATTGTTGAATCAGGAAAAGTTTGTATAGAGAGGGTATAATAGGCGATAGGGAACTATAATAAGTACTTACTCTCAAACCAAGTAGTCCCTATCACTTAATCGATATTCTTTCACTTTCATCAGTCGCTCGTAATTTGATGTATCGTGTCGGTCCCTTGGGCTGGTCTATTATTTTATTAATAGGGATAATGACAATATATTTTGCAGAGTCCGTCTTTTTCTCTTGAACCCGCAAACATTGATCAAATTACATTGAATGGAACTTATGCGTGACGTCATGATTGTGTTTTTAATTTACTAAATCGTTACGTCACAAGCCGTCACAACGTTACCTCTCCTAAACTTTAAAGAAGTTTTGTAAAAGTTTTGCTTTTCAGAAAAAATCAAATGTGTGTTTAAATTTTTTTAATTACTTTCGACTTTTACTCTGGTGTGCCCACTCGTCATCCCTATCATTGGCCCAAAAAATAAGGTTGTTCTTACTTTTTTGTTCGCCTAGTCTGCCGATTGACGTGGAAGCTGCTGAAATGACTAAACAGGTTCAGGTTTTCTAAATGACGATTTTGATGGACTTTTATAAAAACAACACAGTTCATATGTTCTCCTAACGTCGTTTTCCTTGACTGAGTTAGACAATTAATTTTAATTGTTTGGGGATCTGCACGAATGCACCCAAAGGGTGACACAGGGCGTTAAATTTTATTCTTTTAAGTTTCTATGTAGGTAATATAGAATTCTGATTTATTCTTAATTTTACTTTTAATTGATGACAGAAGTTAAAGTTGCCAGCTATGACACAGTTCCCGCATTGTAGGGTGCCGTTAGGTTTTCCATTTAATTTTTCTATTCAGGTTTCATAATCGTACCTAGAAATACTAACTGCAAATACAATTCTAGACCGCAGTTTTGTCCCATATTTATCTTTTGTCAGAAACGAGGATTATGTACAATAATCAAGTCTTTGTCTTATGGCTTCAATTCAGATACATTATCCAAAATATTTATCATTCCATATTTATTGGATATCTGTTTTACTGAAAAATGCTTTACTTGTATTTTTTTAACACAGAGTATTTCAGAAATAAAACTTTTATCAATTTGGTGGTCATTTTTTTCATAGCCCCTGGTAACACTTACACTACAAACTTCAATCAATACACTTCTCCTCAAGCCATCCAAACAGTCAAAACCCGTGCCATGTGATTTCAAAATTTTCATCATTTCCAAATTTTTAGTGCAATATTTCAATATGGTTCTGTAATCGTATCTTCTAAAATCATCACCAAACCAATCATCAATCAAAACAATATTTTTCAAAATTCTAGTATTTTGGAGTCAAACAAAAATAAACTAAGGTAAGTAAGCTTAAACTACGTAAAACGCAGCTAAAGGGTACACATAAAATAACAATGCTATGTAGAATACTATGCAAAGGTCGCAAAAAAACTCTTCCGAAGATAGAGCCTATTTTGGATCCTGTAGGCCTTGAATAGGCAGCCTTGGCTTGACAACATTGATTTATTACCAAACAAAACATTACTAATCAATGGTTTGATTAACAATGTTTTGATTTAAAGTTAAAGTATTGTCTGTCACCATCATGTGTGAATAGACCTACATAGGGTCAATAACTTCCAATCCAAAGACGAACGATTAATGAACGATGGACAGATGGTCCACCACAATTAGTTCAAATTTAATCTTAATCTTTAACTTAGACTTAAAGTAAACATGATACTTATACATATACTTAACGTAAGCAAAAGCATTGACTGTAAGTCAGTCTTTTAACAAATGAGTCTCCATGAACAGACCTCTAATTATTTTTAGTAAACCCCATATAGATACACCATCATACCTCAAAAATATAGGAGAAACAGGCATCGGTTCTAGCTTTCCATCTAAACTGTGACTAAAATTATCGCTTGGCACTTGGTATGATACACGGTCAAACCGTATCTCTCAGACTGCTACTCACGCGACTAAGATCCTCGTTGAAAAGTCTATGGTCAAAGGTATGTCTACTACACTGGCCTGAGACTAAAGCTGCAGGTCGTCAGCATACTAAATACAGAAGACTACCAGTTAGAAAGCAAAGGAGAAATAATGCCGCCTTGGGGTACACCGGAATTTAGATTAGTAAATTTTGATGAGGATTCGCAATGCAGACCATTTGTTGACGCCCACAAAGATACGAATAAAAATTAATGCAGACCTTGGGATGATATCATAAGGGGATCAAGGATAGAGAGGCGAATATCATGACTCACGGTATTGAAGGCGTTTGTAAAATCAACCAAAGCGACAACAGTAGCATTGGCTTTCTCAATGCTCGCCGCGTATCATACTGTGGGCAGACTACAGACGGTCAATCATATTGTGGAGTCAAGCTTACAGCTCGTTGGATACGAAGTGGGGAATGATAATTTTTCGCCTGCACATTACAATAAGTGTGCTTTTATGGTTTATTCAAATAAATAAGAGGATAGTTTCTTTATTACCTTCTGGGCACTCCTGGTATCCTTTGAAGCTAGATATATGACCATATATAAATCTAATAAATCTTCCAAAATTTATAAAAAAATATATCAAACTGTAAAATTTTCGTCTCTTACCATTCTTTTACGCACCTATAAACGACTTAATCGCTACAAAGCGCTAGTAGTGTTTTTTTATTCTCAAAAAGCTACTTCATTACAGTTATGTAAGATAGAAAATATGCCGTCTCGCAATATGCAATATACTTATAATTTTAATTATAAAGTAATTATACACTTTGAGACATGGCAGTAGGCGAACACCAGGCGAATAGTATCTGACGAGAACAGAGAAGCAAAAGATAGTCATCGTGCCGTTTTTGCGACCTGCCGTTACACTAACTATAAGGCTTTTTTAACGAAGTAATTTTTTTTTCAGTTAATATTTATCAAAAATGGCTGCGCCGCCTAAACCTCCTGCAGTAAGCTCATTCAAGTAAGGAATGTTTACATCTTTGTAAATGATTACTATAACCTTTTTGTTTCAGAAGTAGCAACTTATGTTGAATAGATAGGATTTTTGTCTGCTACCGTCATATCCCCTTCCCCATTAGCATATTGTTTAAGTCACAAAAGCAAGGTCACATACCCAATTCATTGTACCCCTAACCCCTGGAAGTTCAGGAAGAATATGATTAGTCGTTTTCATTAGCGACCTCTAACAACAAAACATAGATACCTTGTATGTCTATTCCATTAAGTATACATGTATGGTATAAATTATAAAGGCTTTGTAAAGTTTATTATAACGATTAAAAAAAAACAAAATACAAAATCACATCGGCTAAAAACAGCGCAGAAAATAACTGACCGTATTATAATATTATTCTATTCGTCTGCTGTACAAGGAAATTGTTCTGTTTAGTATGTACATATATTCCGAATATTCCGATATAGTTATCTTCCCGTGGGATGAAGGAAGTCAGTCAATTTATCTGGTAGGATAGGGTACTGTACATAAAATTTTACTTTCACGTATGTTTTTGCCGACAAGCCGATTGCAAGGTTTTGCTGACAGTCTCAGCGGTTTCTATATATTTGCCATGATCTCGAAAATAGCGGCCAACAAGTTTTTTCAATTGTTAGTTTTGTTTAATTGTACATTATCTGTAGAGTACCTATAGATTTGTAGTATACTAGACGCTATACTAACATACATTGTTCATGACTGGCCGAATACTTTCGGACTTCATGAGAGTACATGCATTCTTTATATCAACATTTTCTACTGATGAAGCGAACCAAGGCTTTTCTTCAAAGGTATCAAGGTTTTTCCGACTAGCCTAATTTAATTGCAGCCTCATACCGAAGATCGTCAACGGCGGTATCGCTGGTATTGTGGGCGTTTCCGTCGTATTCCCTCTGGATTTAGTAAAGACACGATTGCAGAACCAAACTATCGGTCCAAATGGCGAGAAACAGTACAAAAATATGTAAGTTGTATTTATATGTTATGAAAATTGAGCTGGTGGATAAACCATTTTATGTATTGAATGACTGAGTGAGTTCTTATTACAGAGGCTTATTTGACCACGCCTATATGCCTTACATCAAAATCGTATCCACAACTTAATTTCGACACTAGGTTTAGAATGTTTAATATCTTTCAATAAGCTATTTTCATTAATACGATAATCATTTTCAACTGGGCATATAACTAGAGTTTGGCGCACAATTTCTAATCATGTTTAAGAACACTCTAGGCGAAATCTAACTAACTTTAACTAGGCAAATCACTCTAATTTCTGACTAGATATTCAGTTATCTGAGAGTTATGTCATTCAGTTTATTTTTCACTTTTAAGTGCTAGTTCTGTTTTAGCTTCTAAATGTTGAGAAGTCCACTAGAAGCGCATCTATGTATGCTTTAGACAATATCTACAATCGGATCTTGAACTGGCTACCAATGGGACCAACTGGTAAAGAGTATACTCTATATTAAGTATACCGAATAAAAATGAACCATCCAAATTTCATGAGGTGCAACCTGGTCGTAGACGTACTACGGCGGAGTCTCGGTACTAAGGCCCTACCTACTAAACTTCTTTTACCTTTTTGGGTACGAAAATCTAAAAATCGTATAGTCCAAATTACATTTTAAATTCTTTCTTTAAGGTTCGATTGCTTCAAACAAACCTACCGCGCCGAAGGATATTTTGGCATGTACAGAGGATCAGCTGTTAACATCTTACTCATCACTCCGGAGAAAGCTATCAAATTGGCTGCTAACGATATGTTCCGGTACTACCTTTCCCTAGCAGATGGGTACGTACCTACAGATTTTTTTTATTACCTCATATGTATTCCGTATCACGAAACTAGGGTCGAGGTATTAGTGTAAGTCATCTTGCCATTTCATCCTGGTCTGGCTTGAGTCTGGAAGATGCGCGCGGGAGATAAGGATATGGGGAGTATTTTGCGCCATCAGAGGCTAGGAAAAGAACGCCGTTTTACTTTAAACTAGGAGCTCGTAGCGTAGCTTAGCCACAACTGCAAAAATCACAGGTTAGTCTACGGTCCACGGTGGGTCGTAGATGGATGACCATCAATTTTTAAAGGCACGTTAAAAGCTAGAAAATCTGGCAATCGTGTTGCCCGGGAAACAGGGATCAGGAAGTCAGATAGACAGTCGCTCCTCGTAAAACACTGGTACATGTCTGGATCCGGTTAGATGAGAATCTGACCCCAATATAGTTGGGGAAAATCTAGGATAATGAATATGATGATGACAAATTCGTTTAAACTTTGAGATTTGCATTTCATATAAACTGCATTTTTTCGATTCTAACTACTTCGATTAAAACTTTTCATTTTACTTTTAGATCTCTACCCATGCATCGTCAAATGATGGCTGGTGGGTCGGCTGGAGCTTGTCAGATTATTATTACGACGCCTATGGAGCTGCTAAAGATTCAGATGCAGGACGCTGGCAGAGTTGCGGCGCAGGCTAAAACCGGTGAGGACAATAACAAACATTTTAAACGTCATGTCATATATACTTTCATTTTTTTAATAGGTACAGGTAGGTAAGTTCAAGTAGAATGTGTGTTTAATTGTGTACACGTAAGAAATGAAACTTCTGTTTGACTCTATTTTACGAAAAAAAATGTGCAACTAATATGCCACTCTATAGAAATTTGTTAAATACCTAAAGCTATATTAGATAAAGTTTAACAAAAGGCTTTTACTATCATATACATGAATATAAAATAATACAAATAATTTTATTTCTTTTTATCTTATTACTACTGAGATTGAATTAGTGGTTGATTTTGAATATTTTAGAAAAATAAATACCACAATCACAACGAAGTATGAGAAAAAATAAAAACCATAATTACTACCAATTGTTAGTGTATTTGTAAAATACCTAAAATCATAAACTGAGGCTGACTTTAAAGTTTAAATAACTTGAAAAATAAATTCCACAATCACACCAGAGTATTAGAAAAAGAGATATAATTACTTACTACTCGCTTTAAAAAAAGGAACTTCGTAAAAAAACTTATCGATACGTTCCAGAATGTAAAATAACTTAGTCTTATCAAAGCTATGTAATTATGAGTTCTTGCTTATATTTTTTTTTATAACAGAGGGTAGAATAATACCGCGCATTACGGCAATGCAAATCACCAAGAAACTCCTCGCCGAAAGAGGTATCACCGGGCTGTACAAGGGCATCACGGCGACTGCGGCCCGGGACGTCTCCTTTAGTATCGTCTACTTCCCACTGTTCGCGACGCTCAATAAACTGGGAATTCGAAACGAGAAAGACATCAACCCGCCCTTCTGGTAATTTTTGTTACTTAACATTGATTGGTCATTGAAGCTGCGTTTCCACCAGAGATTTGCAATGGAAATGTGTCGTGCGAGGAGGACCGCTGGGCCGTTTCCACCAGAGCTGTCCTGGTGTGGTAAATTGGTTCATTACAAACACATCCCTCGCTACGCATCCTCGCACATCTTTGATGGGAACACTGCCTTAAGGATGGCACAGTGCAGCGAGCAGCGCACGTAGTAACCAATTGTTGACAAAAGTTTCGTTGATCACCGCTGTATGTGAGCAGGTGGTCGTTCATCTCGGGCTGCTCCGCCGGCTCATTTGGCGCGCTTTGTGTCACCCCCTTGGACGTCATCAAGACGCGCATGCAGACGCTCACCAAAGGCAAGGGCGAGAGGCAATACTCCTCCGCGTATGATTGCGCCAGGTAAATACTAAGTATTCTTATTCTTGATTTCAGATTTGTTTTTGCTTTATTAACATCTGGTTGCATTGAATTTTGTTCAGTTCTTAGAACTTTTAGTCCGTAAACATTACATTTACAATCAACAGTTAGGATACGGCATCTCAAGCTTGAACCATAAAAAAGTTAATAGTAATTTTTTGGCTGTCTATAATATTTCCGGAACTTCGCGAACGACAGGTCGACTCTGATTCACGAAGGTCCGACGGCGTTCTTCAAGGGCGGCTTTTGCCGGATGATCGTGATCGCTCCACTGTTCGGCGTCGCGCAGGCTGTGTACTACCTCGGTATTGCTGAGCGCCTGCTGGGCTACCCACTCGTCAGATCGGTTTGAACGATGTCTGTTTAGGTACCTTTTATTTTATAAGCATATTAATTTGACGTTAGGCAGTTCAAGAATACTTTATATTGTTATAGGAACTTTTTAGGTATTTATTTATAGGTAGAGACAATCGCAATGAACTTATTTATTATACGAATACGACCCATATCAATGTTTTGTGCAGAAAATATGCAACTAAAAACAACTATATGTAAAGCATTAGAAAAAATTGAATAATTTATGCAAAAACACGTCACAAAGTAAAGAATGTACTCACTAAAAAACTGTCGGTTTTGAGTGAGTCTCTTTAGTATAACTCCACCAAAAATGTCTCACTCTTTAAAAAAAATATACTATACCTAGTTACGTTGGACTTTTACTTCCAGCATACATTTTCACTATTTATTTTGTGCCGTGTTTCATTAAGATGGCAGCGCTTTTTTGACATACCCGTAGAAAGATAGAGTTAGAAAGCTGAACATATTAAATTAAGTATTATCCATAATAATATCTAGATTTTATTAAACTGGACAAAATTGATCGTCGCTGTACCTAAAAGTATTCAATGCAATCCCGTAATCACTTAAAATTTTACTTTTTTTATAAAAAGCTAATTATTCTATCTATCTATATTTATTTTTTACAAGCTATTACTTATTTTCGAAACCTTTACTGTAACTTTAATTGTTAAGCTTGGAAACGTTTTGCATTATTTCAAATTAAAGAAGAATTGTCTTTTCATTGTTTTGTCAAGTAGGTAATACTCTTTCATATACTGTACTGTTTCTTGCCGCTGTTACGTTTCTCTATTCCATAGACCTCCGCAAGTTCTTCTGCATCTTTTCCAAGAACTAATAATTAAATTCTGTATCGAATATTTCTTTTATACTTATCACTTATTTGATCAACAGAATGACTACATGCAAATGATGTAACAGCTAATCCAACTTAAATATGAATAATGTAAACAGTGCTAATGAATCTGAAAGAAATTTACGATCATGTTACCCACTAACAATTACGAAGATCTATACCTTATTAGTTATTGTCAATTATCGATGACGTAATGAACTGTTCCTTGTTAATATTTTTGTGGATTAGGCCGTTTGGAGAAATAATGTTTGTAGATATGTACCGGCTTTTAGAAAGTTGTGAAAAGACACTTTCCGACATCTAGTAAGGTTACCATCAAATATCTATTTTGAGGAAAAGCCAAGATATTTTCATTTTACAATTTCTTTGTAATGCCAATACTATTAAAAGTGTTTTTATACCTAGAATGACCCTCGGTCAGTGTTTAAGACAATAAGTGTGTAGTATCAAGTTTTATAAAACATTTTTGATGTATTGTCAATTAAATAATATAATTTTTATAGTAAGAGTATTTGCAAACGTTTTATATTAATTTATTGATTTTATTGATTAACAAAGTTTGTCGAAAACTTGTTATCACATGGCACTTCAGAAATATGAAACATGCTTTCGATCAAACTAGCAAGTCATTATATATTAAATTTTATAAAATAATTGGAAACATCGTAAAAGTTGCACTGTAAAATTAAAAAAAGTTTACTTTTATTGATTGTTTATTTCCTTCTTTCCTAGATTAATATTATTTTAAATTTGGGTGAAGCTTTAGTGGGGTTTTTCTAAAGCTTAAACAGCTTTATAACTTCTTTATTATCATTATATAATAAATGCACACACCGTGCACAAGTTGAACATAAATGGAAATGATTTTTTTTCGACAAGTTTCTTCAACACGCTCCATTTGTCAAAGTTGCTAGATAAGAACCTACAAGTAATCACCGATTTTGCTATTTTAAAATGGCCGGTGGAATGAATGGCATTGAAATTATTCCTATTCTCTTAAGCATTTTGCGAATACAATAATTGAAAGCTAGTTGTATTGACCTCGAGTATACCGTCCCGTACTGAATTTACAATTATTGTGTAGAAAAGTTCTTAAGAGAATACGAAAATTGCTATTTTAAGCCAAATTTCATTCAGTCATCGGCCATTGTAAATAGCAGAATTGGGGCCCAGGTCTAATAACTGGAGCAAAGCTGGGCTATTTACCACGTTCAGGGTTAAAATTATCATTCTTGTGATATTTTGACCTGAATATCTCTTTTGCCATCTCCTCCTCGTATTCTCACATCGCATCCTTAGTCCTGAGGTAGATAAGTAGTCATGAAAGATGAAATGAAGCTGCGTTCCACTACTGGAATAGTCGAGGGTCGCAAGTGAAAATGGGAGTAGGCAGGCTGTGTGTGATGTGTTTAAGGTCCAGAATCGTCACCAGAAGATAAAACACCAAGGTGCTTGAAGGAAGAGGTACGATGTCGGCCTAAGATATGCTAACGCGACGATCTGGACAGGTTCTTTGAAAATGATCTGATGGACAGTGCATAGAAAAAGGTAAGTCTAGATATATCTCAATGATTAGTGCTACGTGAAAGGGAAAATTGAATTTAAACTTCTTGGTAACAGTTATGTCATTATTTACATAGAGTAAAGTATGTTCTGTGGTTATGTGACATTTTAATCAATCAAATTCTTCTATCAAATAAAAACTACACCAATGTCAGCATTTTTTCCATATATTTTAGCTAAGTTTTATAAGATGCAAGCTGGGCAAGGTACTTTTTGCATTCATATTAATGATTATTATAAAAAACACGCGACTCTTAGAAAACAGCTTATATACATATCTAATTCGATCACTTCGGCTACCGTATCTAAAAATGTGTTTAATTTGCTATGACGTTTTACAGGTTTACTCACGCTATTTTGGGTTCGCCCGAAAAGACTTCCTTTCACATTTTCTGACAGAGCGGTATGAAGTACGACACGGACAACATGGCTTTCATTGACTTCACAACAGCTACGGGAATACAAACTTCAAAATATTATCAGCAACACTCCGGCGTCCGTGGCAGCGCTGTGTTGTGCAGCACGGTCAGAGACCTGGATCAGAAATCAATGCCATGAAGACAAAAAACTTCGGTAACAGAAAAAGAAAGACCTGTAACATGTCCTAAATCTGTCCTTCACATAGATATTCTAACATTAGCCTCACCTCAGAAGGGATTCCATGTCATAGGTCTACAGTGTCTGATCTCCATTTATCTTCAAAACGGTTTGTCTGATTTTAATTAGGTTTGAGAAAAAAAATACAAACTCGATCTTGAGAGAGTCTTGGTTGGTGGATCCTTTGGTGGTGTTCTGGTTGATGAAATTGATTACAACAAGAAAACTCTTTCCGAGCCTGTATTTTAAGGGTCCATCAAGTGATCGCGTCGTCATCTTCTAATAGGCCAATTGTGAGCACCCATTTTTAAAACCTATTACAATGTTTAGTAACTGCTATTAAATGCATGCATTAAGGATAATACCACTTGAAAGTACTTACTTATTTTCTAACTCTATATTTTTTCAGATATGCCTGTTTCTCAATGGCGATGTATGGTATGGTAGATGTATGAGTGATGTGGTCTGCATCTGCGTATTTTAATTGGACTCAGGGAAGATACGGCTACAGAACCAAATAATTATGGGTCCAAACGGGAAGAAACATTGCGCAAAAATACGTAAGTAGGTACCTACCAGTATAAGTCGTAAATTACATCTCTTTGTAGTTATAAATTCGGCATCCTACGGCTTATTAGCTCGGATATAAGATGATGGCCGTATTCTGCTTGGCCACCGAATTCGTTGATTGTTTCGTTATTTTGTAATTCCCGACAATCTTTTTTTTTCCATCTATTTCAATTTAGTAGGTTGTGACAGTTTCACCTTATTTTCAAAGTTTGCGCTCCCAAAACCTGTCTGTCCTGTACCCGCCTGTTTATCCGTCGGTTACTAGGCTGTAATCTCATGACCTGAGATGGCTAGGGTTTATACTTTCAGTTAGTAACAAAGTAACAAATACTAATTGTGCTACGGAACCCTTCATGTGCGAGGCCGATTCGCATTTGACCAGTTTGTCTGTGTAAGATATTTTGTTAGGGAATCTGTATCGTTAAACACTTCCGCTCCCCGTATCTAGATACGCGATTTCATTAGTCTAATAGATTTTGTTATACTGTTAGACGGGAGATTAGAATTTACACAAAATTTTGATAGTTCATTTGTAAATAATGTGGAATTTTGTATGGATCTTCGCATTTATGTGTTTTGAAATTTGTTTCTTACTAATCGATGACAGTAGTAAATGTTGCCAGCAATTAAACAGTTCCCGCATTTAAGGTGGCCTTTATTTTTACTTCTGTCAGATATATTATGAGGAATAATCCAGTTTCGTCTCTTGACCTAAATTACACATTCTGTTAATCAATATTCTTAGCGATGGGTGTGTCTATTAAAAAAAAATATTCTTTAACACACAAAAAATAGACAAATCAACTTGCACGTCGAAGTTTTTTATATCTTCTGGTAACACTTAGGCCACAAACTTCAATCAATACTTGTCTCAGTCGTCTCCTCACTCATATCAAACAGTCAAAACCCGTGCCCTGTGATTCCAAAATTTTTCATCATTTCTAAATTTATTGTGTAAAACTTCAACATGGTTCCGTGATCGTATCTTCTAAATCAATACAATATCGATCAAAATTCTAGTTTTTTCAGACTAACAAAAATAAACTAAGGTAAGTTAGCTTCGATTACGTAAAAAGCCGGCTAAGAGATCAAATTAAATTAATATTATATGCAAATTACACTGTAAATGTTGCAGAAAATGCAATACACGTATGCAACATTATTTGTATACTGTCGGGCTTAAACAGGCATTTGACAGTATTGATTTGTTATCAATCAAAACATTACTAATCATTGATTTGATTAAAATTCAAAGTCTTTCCATTGTATGCATATACTACACATGGCCACTTAACTATGATGGACATATGGTCTACCAGGATTAGTCACAGAATTGATATATGAAATTATTTTTGTAAAAAAAAACATTCTAGCAATGCGTTGAATAAATGTATGCATATGTGAATATAGATGTTGCGCCGACCCCAAATAAAATAATTGGGATAAGGGCAGGGGAATGATGATATGTGAATATAGAATGCAACTAAAGTTTAGCTACATAATTAATTTTCACTATAGAAATATTCTAACATGCTTAATTATTTTATTTCGGATTTCAGTTACTTCAACTAGTTTTCCCTTTAAAATCAGATGTATATTTAAGATTTGTTTAAAATTTTCCACAATAATAATTATAATATGTAAAATAATGTCTCTATATATTCAAATATGCTGCCTAGGCAAAACTAGTTTGATAGTCCCCTGACCTACAGCGTTCATTATGTTAATATTGTTATTCAGTATTAATCTACTACTTGCACATGATTATACACTGTGTCATAAAAAATAAAGTGTTTTACGTTAGTATAGTCAATTCTAAATATGTCACATACACTCAGATGGTTAATACTTTCATGTTCAGAATGTGGTATATCGGGATGCGTTGAACTGACTTCAAAAAAGGCTTTATTAACTGTCTACCAATACACCATTCATTTGTTTTGTTTATATCTAAATTATCTCGATGAAATAATCATTGTACAATTTGTTTTTGATTATCTGGTTCCTGTATTCTTAAATACTTTAATTTAGGGAATGATTAGTGATGAAAATGGTGTAAATTCTCTTTGAAAGTCAAATAAAATTTGTTCTATTAATCAGAAATAACTTTTTCTTAATTCTTAGTTGGTAGGTAATACATAGTAAGTGAGCAATATTTTAGTTTATTTATCTTGTAATAGAATTTTTGTTCATTAACTTCTATTGACTTTTAAATCTTATAAATCCATTTATTACAATCAGTATTAAGGAAACCAATGGCTTGAAGCTAAATACAAAATTGTTAAAAATAAGCAATCAAATTGTCCCAAAATGTTCACAAACTGAAAAAATATGGTAAAAGTGAAAAAAAGGTCTGATCTAAATCTTTCAAGATACCTATGTAACATGCATTACGTAACCTAACTAGAAACGCCCCTTCCGCCCTTAATCGTCAGTACTGATTTTCGACCCTAATACCACCCTTTAAAGTAATAAAAATGTAATTGTGTGACAGAGACGCCGCTTTACGTCGGGTAATAAGCCCTCTCGCTTCCACAAATGCAATAGTGTTACTTTTTGGGGGGTTTCGGTAACCGCCCTGTGTGGATCGATAGCGCGATAATTGGGTCGTGGGTGATCGCTCTCTACGTTCAATAGCTCACGAAAGCCTACAATTCCGGTCTCATTGAAAATCCTAGACTTTCCTTGCTACGACACAAAGTCGACAAAGAGATATGCATGAACATAATAATTGATGGCTCTTTTTTGTTTCGATATTCCCATATATCACAGGAAATTCCTTTGAGATATTAATGTCATAACACACCAACATCCTAAAAAAGTTATTTGAAAAAGAATAAGACATGCATTATTTAGCGTTCTTACTTCGGATTCTCGATTTGATCTGTGTGGTCATGATTATATCTTGATAGTTTTTCGTTTATCGTACGTTGTCATCAGTACACTGTTACAACGAATATCTTATCCGACGATTGACAGTTTTGCTGAAGATGTTCTAGTCAAATAGCTATGAAATTGACTTTAAAATAGGTGAGCTATAAATGAGTCTTACCTTCTTCGGGGCCTATCTCAACCTCTTAAAGTAACGTTATTACAGTTTTGGAGATAGACGCCGCTATATACCGTATATTGTACTCTTTAAGACATGACCTCTCAGCCTCTTCTCGTTCCCCGCTCTTAGCCCCAATATACGTGATATGTCAAATATACGTGATTGGAAGGGAGAAACTCCTCAGGATTTCTTTAACGTAGAGATAGCCAAAGTACACATTAAAATAGTCCTTCGACTGATAGCTTCACCGCAAACCATGTAGTTTGTTCCCAATTCTACGACATGTCGTTGCTGTACGTGTAAAGCTTTATTAACGAAATTTTTTTATTTTTCAGCTAAAAATCATCAAAAATGTCTCAGCCTGCACAGCCTAAATCTCTTGCAGCTAATTTCAAGTAAGTAGTGTAGTTTTGGTCGTATCTTTGTAAACAATAGCTGACATTCAGTACTTTTAAAATTATAAATTTGTAGGAGAAAAACTTGTTCGACTATCTCTATAAAATCCCAATACCCTCTAGTATCAATGTACAAATTTACCGTCAAGTGGGGGCTAACATGACTTAAAAAATGTTACGTAATAACGATGATAGAAATCGCTCCTTCTGAAGATGATGTTTCCTTTCGATTAGCAGCGATGTAAACACAGTCTGTCAAGGAACTAATGGAAATGAAAGGAGTCCCCTGGAGTATGCCTTGACAGATAGGAAAGTTTCGCCATCACCAGCACCTTCTGCCTATCGTTGGACCGATGGCCATTACCAAAAAGCGTCGACAACCAGTCAGGTATATTACACATCAATAAATTCCATGTATCGTAATAAAGTCTTCAGTGCCCTTTATAATCGTTTCCATCACTTTCTTGACAGATTAAACGTGTTTTTCTTACTAATCACAATGCTTTGATTAGACAATGTATTACCGGTACGCTGATCTCGCCTTAGATCCGCGCCAGTGGAACCGTAATTTACATTAGACTTGTCATGCCCATACATTTGAGCGATACTCTCGGCGCGACGCAGCGTTATCGCTTGTAGAAATGTCACTTGTCCAAGGGGACGCGCAGGAAGAATACGATTGTGTTCATTTGCGACCACCAACACAGGCAGAGACCTACCCATACCGGATACCCACTCTATGAAGTATACATATTGTTTACAAATAGTATAGGCTATCTACAATTTATTATTGCAAATTACCAATCTGCCTACATACACATTTACTGCACATTCTCCAGTTACATAGCGAGTTCCTATGTCACGACAGTGGCCTTCAATATAACGATGTATTATTGCTCTGTTTTGGCCTCATAGTCGGCAAATTATGATTGACACGTTGAATGGTTTATTTTTACATATTCAGTCCTAGCATGAGTTTCCATAATGAGATGCAAATAACCAATTGTGTATGGACACAACTTTGTAGGACATTAGTTAAATTCTTTAACAACATTGTGATTTTAAGTGTAACTATGAAATTGAGAACAAAATGTTTCTTTTTGTACAAATAAAGCACGGTAGTCGTGATTACGTAAATTTTGTTTGAAGTGTACTTAGATAACATATCTATCTTCTTCGGTCTGTGTATTTACTATTTATTTTTATCACTGCTAATAAGATAGTTATATTTGTCTATTTACTTAATCTCTAACCAGTTTAACTCGTTCATATAAGTAAGTATCGTAAATCCACATAGCATATAGACCAAATATTCACTGGCACTCGCCCAATCTTGCCTTTCAAGTGCCTTTCGCAAAGGCTGCATTTGGGGCGTATACCGACCGAGGGATGAGAAAAGGGGTAACGCAAGCAAGGTTTTTGAACTTCACCTCGTTGTTTTACATAACACCTAGGTATATACAATACACGTAAAACAGAGTAAAACTTTAATTGGGTGATGATAATTCCTCTGTAATAGTATCACCTACCTAATGCCAAGGTGAAGCAATTACACCTATTGGAATCCACCAACGCTTACCGATACAAATGGCTGATCTTAAGTGAGATTACTTTCAGTCAGTCAGTGGATTTTTGTGTTACGAGGGTTTTAGGCTTATAATCCAAAGAAACGTCATTGAAAAACAGCGTTTCTGTTAGAAACACTACGTTGCACAGCTGTGTGGATCCTCACACTACCCTCGAGAACTGAAAACGGCGAATCATAAATATTATTAACAAATTCGTAAGTTTTGCAAGGAAATTGTGCTACTATTTTTACTGTGCTATTAAAATCGGACTCAAAAGGTCGACAAAAATGTTCCCGTGGGGGTAAAGCAAGGAATTCAGTACGATTTGATAAATCGATTATACTCTTATTCCAGGAATAAGTGTTATCATTAACTTTATTGCGAGTATTTTGTACTACACACAAAATTCAGAATGTATATACTATTGTCACTGAAATATAATTAAACCAAGTTCGCATTTGAACAGATATGAAACTGATGTTAAGATAGTGGACGAGGATTATGTGGCGTACTGCCAAATACCTATTAAAAACACTCTTACATCTTATTTAACGATTTCAGATACTGTCTTGAATCTATCTGTGTGTTGGTACGTTGATAAATAAAATGCCTTGTTACGTAATACTTTAGGAGATGTTACTTTCACAATCTTACAGTTCTTATCTGATTGCAAGGACTTGTTGATAATGTCAGCGGTTTCTATTTATATGCTATGATCTTGAAAGTAGAGGGCAACAAGTGTTCTATACCTATGTTATTTGTTACTGAGGCCATATACACATATTTTTATTTAGAATGCCCGCCTGCCTTTGGACTTCTAAATTGCTGTAACCTTACACCTGTATAACACATAAATGTAATCATAATATTTGAATTTGAATATGATTATGTAATTGAAGAGCCTGAGTCTTTATTCATGACCTGACACAGTGGCCGTACAGAATACTCTTCACAATAATTCGCCTTAATTCAGTCAAAAACTAACCACTTTTTCTCATTTTTGAGTTTGAAAATACTTCTGAAACTAAAAATAAAACAAATATCTGAAACTTTCGATTCCCTTTTTCTGCAATGTTTTTTTTAATTACAATTTTTATTGCAGCCTCATACCGAAGATCGTCAACGGCGGTATCGCTGGTATTGTGGGCGTATCCGTCGTATTCCCTCTGGATTTAGTAAAGACACGATTGCAGAACCAAACTATTGGTCCAAATGGCGAGAAACAGTACAAAAATATGTAAGTTATATCCGAATACCGGAATTTTCTTTCTACTGATTGATTAGATATAAAAGAGTGAATAAATTAACAGCTGGTATCGCAGACATGGTTGTTTACATTCTGTAAAGTGTAAATTGTCCGTATGTATGCAAAATGGAAGCTCACGAAGTCATGACAAATCTGTGAATGTTTTTTCTTTAAGCATTAAGTCGTGGTAAGCTCTTATGCACCAGGTTCCGATTTGGACCCAACGCAAGCAAGGCCCGATGTTACCAGGCAGCCAACACAACTGACAAACGACGACGAATCCTGAATTCCAAAAATTGGAATCTGAAAACGCCAACCCGCAGTGAACTAGCGTGTTAAATATTAATCTTGAACAAAAATAAGTAGAAAGTTTCTAACTAATACAGTTATCCTTAAGCATCCTTGGAAATCACTATTGTTAACATTAAATGTGTAGTTTACTGCCCTTGCTTTGCGACGGTTATTATTTTAAGTAGAATCTACTTGGATCAGAAAACTGGTACATTACACAGTGGTAAACTGAATACAATTATATATTTTTATCTGGTTGATCAACCATTGTTGCGTATGGAGTGACTTCGTATTACAGAGGCTTATCTAGCCATGTGCATGATATTAAAATCTTAGCCATACATTGTTCTCGACACTAGATCTTAAAGGTTAAAACCTTCCATCAACAAGATAAATATAAAGTACTAACGTAAACCAGTTACACATACAAGATACGTATTTCTATCTTAGTTAAAAAAAGAGGATTTTGTCAAAAGTAAGAAGACACTTACCTTGTATCTGAAAAAGTTGATTTAAAAGAGGGACAAAATATTTTACAAAATGCAAGATCATTTTGTATTAAGAAGTGTATCCCTCGAAGAAAAGGACGAAATTTACATGTTCCGATTTACATATAAGACGAATTATTTTAATTATTATTGAGTACTCAGTGCTGCGAGATATTTGCAATTAAAGCAAATAACTCAAGCTAAAATTCATCTTTCAGGCTGGATTGCTTCAAACAAACCTACCGCGCCGAAGGATATTTTGGCATGTACAGAGGATCAGCTGTTAATATTTTACTCATCACCCCGGAGAAAGCCATCAAATTGGCTGCTAACGATATGTTCCGGTACTCCCTTTCGCTAGCAGATGGGTACGTAAAAATAATGTTATGCTTCAACCTCAAATACGTTCTAAACAGTATCTTTGAAAAAAAACCTGTCCAATCCTTGTAAAATATAATATACTTTCCCAAAAATATTGAAAACAAATTGCTTCTTCAGATGACATCAAAATATATTTTTATTACACAGAAATTTGGAAAACTTCCCTAGACGAACTAAAATCAATTTTAGTTAGTTTACGCTTTATCTATACTCTCCCTAAAACTGGATCAGTCTTTTCGGCATGAAAACGCTATCGGCGTATAATCGCGAGAGACGTACTTCTAACAATTACAACTGAGTTATTTTACTTTTAGATCTCTACCAGTGTACCGTCAAATGATAGCTGGTGGTGCGGCCGGAGCATGTCAGATCATTATCACGACGCCCATGGAGCTGCTAAAGATTCAGATGCAGGACGCTGGCAGAGTTGCGGCGCAGGCTAAAGCTGGTGAGAAAACAACAACAAAGACATTCGATTTCACTGATTTTGTCGTGTTTTTATAATGTAGTCTAAGTTTTATTTAAATTTAATTATATTTTAAATTTAATTATAAAGAATGTAAGTTCCTTCATAAGACGTCAAAAATATGCAACCAATTTAAAGGTGAAGGATTCTATGGTATGTTTTAAAACGTTTTTTTCTCATGCGAATACTTTCAAAGCAAGCAATATGTTATCTTTTCGTCTGTTAATTTGCTTTTTATACACATAAATTCAAAAATACATAGATGTGTGCCGGGATTTGAACCTAAAAACGTTGAGTTAGCAGTCCAATAGCCATACACTAGGCTATATCACAACGTTAATTCCAGTATACATGTTTGTTTGTTTGTATTACAGAGGGTAAAACAATGCCGCGCATTACGGCAATGCAAATTACCAGGAAGCTCCTCGCAGAGAGAGGTGTCATCGGGCTGTACAAGGGCATCACGGCGACTGCAGCCCGGGACATTTCCTTCAGTGTTGTCTACTTCCCATTGTTCGCCACGCTCAGTAAACTGGGAATTAGAAACGAGAAGGACATCACGCCGCCCTTCTGGTAATTGAAATAATTCACATTTTGGCTGAGCTGTTGGTATATTGGCTAGACGTCTTTACTATTATAATGTGTTATGAACATGTTTATTTGTTCGGTGCGTGTGTGCAATTTATTTAAAAAAGTATGTGCTAACTCATTAACTATGCTTAGTTTGAGACTAGATGGCGCTGCGAAAAAGTTGAGGATTAAAATAAATTTAGCTCAAAGTTAAATATTACAGCGAGTACAAGAAAATTGTGTAATCAATCTTTTTATAATTCAATCAAAGGTATTTTCTAAATACACTGAAATACACTTTTGTCTCTGACCATATGTATATCTCGTGCACCAACTAAATTTATTTAGGATATGAACTTAATCGATGGTTGACCACGAATAGCTAACCGGTCGCTGTGTATACAGGTGGTCGTTCCTGTCGGGATGTGCGGCCGGTTCCACCGCCGCGCTAGTCGTCAACCCTATGGACGTCATCAAGACGCGCATGCAGACGCTTACCAAAGGCAAGGGCGAGAGGCAGTACTCCTCCGTTTTTGATTGCGCCAAGTAAGTATACTGTTGTATTATTTAATTTTATTCAGTCGAATATGAATAATAACAAACGGTAAAGGAAAACATCGTGAAGAAACTTGGATTCCAAATATTAGAATCTGAACTCGCCAACCCATAGTAAGCTCGCATGGTGATCAATGCTCAACCTTTCCCTATACAGCAGACCCAGCAGTGGGACGTATACAGGCTGGTAATAATATCAATATCTGTCCTGATGTCTTCACTAAATTGTGTATATTTCGACCACATAAATATTAAATTTGTCTAATAAACTTGAATTTTGTTCAATGATATTGTCATGTACGGTATTTGTAAACGCCAGGACGACGTTGATGCACGAGGGCCCGACGGCGTTCTTCAAGGGAGGCATGTGCCGGATGATCGTGATCGCTCCACTGTTCGGCATCGCTCAGACTGTCTACTACCTCGGGATCGCCGAGCGCCTGCTGGGCTACCCACTCGTCAGGGCGGTTTGAACCAACACACACATACTTCACCCTCATACTTAGCTTTCTGTTTACTCTTTATTTTATAAGCATACTTATTTGACGTTAGGCAGTCCGTTTTAAGAATACTTATAGGTTCTTTTTAAGCCTTTATTTATAGATAGAGACAATCGAAATGAAATGATTTATTATATAAATAGGATCAATAATATTATTTTTTAGGAGTCACTTGTTTGAGCTCGATGCTGTTGATATTACTAACTTACCTGGAAAGTAATGTCGAAACAAACTCAGTGGTCTCATTGAAGGTCCAGAAAATGAAGTTTCTTTACCAACTCCTGGACTGGTCTTTTAAGAGAGACTAAGGCTAACCAGCATCGACAAGCCTTTGATACTCAATAATTTTTGGGAATGCCTCACAACCCGCTATATAACCACTATAATAAGGACAGTAGCACAATAAAAATATCTCAGAACTCACTCACACTACCGTCCTAAAAATAAACTAAAATAATGCTCATAGAAATATAATATACAAAAATAGGTTTTTGTGCAAAAAATAATACCAATTGGTGATGCATTTAAAAAAAGAAACTTAAAACAGCTTAGGCAAAAGCATTAAAACACTTCACAAAGAATAACATATTCTCCTCCATCAGTTATATACCAACCTATAGTAAAACCTAATAACCCTAAAGGTTTTGAGTGAGTCGAATCATTTTATTTTACCTCTCCAATTGGCTCGACCTATCAATTTTTCTCACAATAATGTTGATATTATATTTTTTAATAATTTACTACGCGTCTGGTTTTTGTACTGCCAGCAAATTAATGAATTATTTATTTTGTGCTGTGTTTCATTAAGATAATAATTAGGGTAGTATATTAAAAACGCTTCTATATACAAGTCTCATGACATATAAAAATAAATATTTGAGTGATATCCATGTCAATAAAGTTTATTAAAATGGACAAAATTAATCATGGCTATATATTAAAATGTTAAATGCAATCTTGAATATATTATTTGTTTTTAGGCATTTTTTAATATCTTTAAGCTCAATAAATCTCTTTAGACTTCTTTAAACTTTTTCTTTATATTATTTTTACAATCAATTATTTTATTTTCTTAACTTTTTGTTTATTTAATTCTTAAGCTTGAAAACGTTTCGCACTATTTCACATAATGTTTTTTTTTCACATTTGACACATTATCTCTTTGCTATATATTGTACTGTTTCTTGCTGCTGTTATCTCTTCCTATTCTATACTTTTCTTCGCCACAGTATCATCTGTATCTTTTATAACTGTTTTAAAATCAATACTTACAATCTAAATTATATTTTTTCTGTATCAAATCAACTTTTTTATGCTTATTATGTATTTTTTTTTAATATTATGACTACTTGTTAATAGCTAATCCATCCTAAATATGTGTATTTTAACCAGTGCTAAAGGGATTTGAATGAAATGTACGATCATGTTAGCTACTAAAAGCTTATGAAGGTTATCTTATTAGTTATTGTCAATTATCGATGACATAATGCAACTGTTTCTTGTAAATATTTTTCTGGATTAGGCCGTTTCGAAAAATTATGTTTGTAGATGACCGGCTTTTAGGAAGTTGTGAAAAGACACTTCTCGACAGCTAGTTACCTGTTTTATGGGAAAGACATTAACTTGTATTGAATTTCAGTGTATAAGAAATATTCTCTATGCACGGAATCTCTGTCACTGAACTCGTAATCGTGTATCTTCCGTTAGTTAATCATGATAATGCATAGTTCGTTAAAGTCGTCAATTTCAATGTAATGCCAATACTATTAAAAGTGTTTTTATCTTGAGAATGACCCTCGGTCAGTGTTTACGACAATAATAAGTGTGTAGTATGAAGTTTATGAAACATTTTTGATGTATTGTCAATTAAATAATATTGTTTTTAATATTAAGAATGTTTAATGGCTGTTCCATAGTAATTTATTCATTGTTACGGTGTGACGAAAAATTGTTATCACAGGGCACTTCTGAAAAGTAAAAACAAGCTTTCGATCAAACTAGAAAGTCATTATTATAATAATCTATAGAAATAAAATTGTAAACATCGTAAAGGTTGCACTGTAAAATTAAAAAAAAATGTTTAATTTATTTTGTTTTTATTTTATACCCCCAGAATCAGTCCACGAAAGTAGAAAAGCAACAACACAAAGAAGCTCACAATAGGTTAAATGATCAATTGCGAGATAGACACCGTCTGCTGCCACAAAAATACAACTGAAAATTTCAACTGTCAAGCTGTAAAAGTTGATGAGATAGATCCTGTCGGCAGATGAATAGACAGTGAGGCCTAAGTATTAGGCTCAGTGCAGACAGAACGGAGCGCAGCGGAGAAGATTTTGATAACGCACTTGAAAATAAACTTTTAAATTATTACAATAAAGTGCATAAACGTTTGAATCTGATAAAGAATGCTCTAAGATACGTAAGAATCCCAGCGCGGCAGCGAGTCGGCGCTCGCGTCGTACGCGTATGACGTAGTAGTTATACAATTGTGGAAGTAAAAGGTTACGGTTACGAAATATTTTCTCTTAATAACGGACCCATTACAATGAAATGTAGAATCACATTTGGCTGTTACAGAACATACAATTGGCCGGTTCCTAGGTCACGTTTGGATCGCATCCACACGATAACACAAAAAACACGATACACACCGTCGTAGGTATGACTGCGTATCGTTTTTTTAGATAATAATATGATTAATTTTATTATTTCGCCGGGCCTGGCCGTTTCATCATCTCCAACATACGCTATTCGATCACATGAAATTCCGACATAATAATTTATTAGATAGTAAGAAATAACCATTTTTTGGTCAAAAGACAATGTTCAGAAATAGTCAATACCTACTCTATATAGGTATTTTAGTTTTAGATGATAGCGGCATTAAATGTAGCCGGTAGCCGGTTATGCGCTATTTGCCCCATTAAGGGTTATATTGATTACTCTTGTGAAATCTAACGTATTTCTTTCAATTTACTTCCACGCAAGGGCAATTTGAATTGTAAACTCGTCCATAAGTTGTGTATTTCTATCCTAACCTACAGTGCCCAAACTGTCGAAAGTGGGCTGACCATAATATGTGTCCAAATAAGAGGGAGAGATGTGCCGAAATCGTTGCAAATCGTAAGAAAAAGGTCGTCGTCGAAAACGTAGTCTAATGAGAGTGTTAAGGGAGACAATACACAGAGAAAGGCCAAAAGAATGTCCGAGCAAGACCTTTGCCCAGCTGTGGGACAGTAGAGGTAAAGAAAAAAACAAATTTAGCTGAATGTTAAAGTGCAAATATTATTTCAACCTCTTGGTAACATTTTAGCGGCAGATTTATTTATTTAATTATCACACTAATCACAATACAGGTTACTTAACCTAATGCGGTAGCTAGGACTAAACAAAGGTCTAAGTATTTATGTGAATCTATTGAACTATCAAACTCTGTGCTATCAAACAGAAATTGTGCCCCTGTCAACATCTTTGTCATATTTTTTTTTGGCGAAGCGGGATTTTTTAAACGATTTAATTTGTATACTTTTTATCCAGGATTTTATTGAACGTAAGCTGAATAAGGTAATTATTGTGTTTAAAATATATAAGACTCTTAAAAAAACAGATAGGTACTTTACATTTTTATCTAGCATAGTAGTGGAGCGCCTGGGGTTTTGACCTCGGAAAATTGCTACAGTGAATGAATATTTTTGGACGAGGTGGCATTTTCTTTCTTATACTATATCTTGCAAAGTTTACCAAAAATTTTCTTGTGATTTCAATTTTTTCGAGATAAAAAATTAATATTCCAGCATACAAGGGTTCCAGTAAATAGCACGACATACTGCAGGGGATGATAGCTGGGGTCACTGTATCAATACAACACAATATATGTTCAGCGAAATCTTACGGATTTACAGTTTTACATAATTTTCCGAAATATCGAAAAATCTCTACTTACTTTGAAACAGATTTTTAAGCATCTCGCAATGAAAAAATCATTTCCTACTACTTTTTTTACATCAAATTACTCGTGAATAGTTACTTTACTCATTAATAAGTCTTTTTTCTATCAAAGACAAGAATGTTTTCAAGAAATACTATTGTTTGGTTAAATTTGCACATTATTATTTTCTTAGCACTTAAGTTTCACCTACAGTGGTGAAAAAAAATGTATGTGGCAGTTTTGTACAACGAACTGCAATTGTGAAACGAATGCAAACCAAAATGCAAAATACAAATACAAGTGGTCTAACTAACGCATAAGCTTCACTTCATCTCATGCAATGGTACCTACAGCGCGTATTTCTACCCTGCACCCTCCAGGGAGCTTTCAAATAATGTACTGTAATGACGTAATGCAGTCACGAAACTCATTGAAGAAGCTTGTCAATTGATTGATGCAAAGGCTTATAAAATAATCTCTGAAATGGCAACTTATTTACTAAATTTAGTAAACGAATTGTTTTTTTAAATGCGGTTTTTAGGAAAAGTTGTTGTTTATGTGAATAAAGTAAGGAAAACACCGGTCAAATGCGAGACGAACTCGCGACGCTGGGGGCACTAAACTATCAGAAAACATATAACCCATCAAACTCCTGACCTACGGGCTGTATATAAACTCCGACACGGAAAAGAAAAGAAGAACAAGACCATTAGTCATGCTTGCCTTTTTTGGTAACGTATTTAGTAGTTTTTAGCAGTCCTTACGAATAAATACAAGCTTTATGAACGTTTCTTACAGTTCTTAACCATCCAGAATGCCAAATACCGTCCCCCACGACGCCACACATCCAGACATCCATCGTCCAACCCGGTTTGAGTAAGTATTACTAGTAAATGATAACTGTAGCGTATGTGGATGAAGATGATGATCACATCTTATAGGATATCGTCCACTGCGACGGCTTTACGCCTCACGATAGCGACGTATAAGTACCTATATAACATTCTACTTTTAGTTCGAAGTAAATCTACTTTTAATTCGATAAGTAGCTAAGCATGTAAAATGGGAGTTGAAGTTAAGTTAGCCGCGCCCTAGTTGCAGTGGCAAAGAAAATATATAAATGCACATATTCGTCAATCACAGGTTAAGCTACGCTTGATACGGTTGGTCCGTGGATGGGTCACCATACCGAATTCGTTCGTATTTTGGAAGGCACGTTCTATTATTGGTCTCAGCTGTGTGTGATATCTTTGGCAGTTGCGGCGGTTAGATACGTAGTTGCCCCTTGTAAATCTTTATTAGGTCTTTAATCTTTTCTTAGCTACATCTGGTTTAGAAACCGACCCCAACAATCAACAAAGTTGGAAAAATACTAGGGTGGTGATGATTATTTATATCCCGTTTAATTCATCTATCAAATTACAAAACTTAATTTTAAAATACTTGTTTTTATTCGACTATTATTTCTTTAGATATGTCTATTTCTAAATCCCTACTAATATTATAAATGTGAAAGTAAACTCTGTCTGTCTGTCTGTCTGTCTGTCTGTCTGTTACGCGTTCACGTTTAAACCACTAAACTGATTTTAATGAAATTTGGTACAGACAAAGTTGACCTTGAGAAAGAACATAGGATAGTTTTTATCCCGGACTTTTGAAGAGTTCTCTTGGAAACGCGATATAACCGACATCGACGCGGGCAAAGCCGCGGGCGAAAAGCTAGTGTCCTATAAAACCACATTTATTATTTCAGTCTTGTACCGAAGATCGTCAATGGCGGTATTGCAGGTGTAGTGGGCTGCATCTGCATATTCCCAATTGACTTAGTGAAGACACGACTGCAGAACCAAACTGTGGGTCCAAATGGGGAGAAACAGTACAAAAATATGTAAGTCGTATAATTATTCTTACTTAGGATTTATTTATTTTTCCTTGAAATGAGAATTAGTCGTTGTTACCTACGGTAATGGATGAAATTAAGTCCACCACAAAAAAGCGATTACATATTTTACTCCCAAATATGGAGAAAAATGATTATTATTACCTATAATAATCATGTCACGTCAGTGTCAGTTTCAACGTTCCAATATATATTTTAAACGGTTTTTCTTTCAGGATAGACTGCTTTAGACAAACTATACGTCGAGAAGGATATTTTGGCATGTACAGAGGGGTGGCGGTTAGCGTCTTGCTCGTTTCACCAGAGAAAGCTTTTAAATTGGCCGCTAACGATGTTTGCAGGTGGCTTCTCCTTAAACCCGACGGGTACGTAATGTTTTCTTTTTACCATCCCTTCATTTGTCGTCTTCATCTTCAGACATTATACAAGACTTGAATTTTATTCGTTGCCTACAAAAGAGCTTTGGTTTTTTATTTATAACAAATTATTGTTGTCTATAACTGTGTTATGGCAAGTATTTTACTGTATTTGACTTGTTGCTCTTGCCTGTACGCGGTGCTGGGGTTCAGGTAATAAGATTGCTTTTTTCGTAACCAAACTTTTACTTATGAATTAGTTTATGTAGACAAACAATCATTATAATCAAATCATAAGGAAATTGGTGTCTTCAGTAAAGTTCAGTTCTGTTGCCCGCGACTTCGTCCACGTGGGGTTCAGCTTGCAGCACGCGGTAGTTCATGTTGCCGTGGGAATGCCAGGATAAATGGGTGACCCCCATTACCAGGAGGTAGCTTAGAACCAGGAAACCAAGAAATAGCTCTATGCTGCATATATAATGATAGAAGAAAATAACTATAGATATAGAAAAATCCCAAACAGCTAAAACTATAGTCAATTAGATTGGATACTGACGTGACCGTCGGTAAAACAGTACAACGGTATTACAGTTCTCTAGGGACTGGAACTGTTTCATTACTGAATCGCTAGATAGCGTTGAAACAATTTTTCAAAAAACATTTTTTTCTTAATATAAAGTATGCTAAGTTACTTCTAATACCTCGCAAGAAGATGTGTGCAAAGTTTCAAGGTGACCGGTTGAGTAGCTTTCGCGTGAAAGCGTAATAAACAAACTTACTTTTACATTAATATATTAGTAAGAATGTTGTAACTTATTTATAGCTTATACTCTTTTCTTTAGGAGTCTTCCGTTATACCGTCAAGCCATATCTGGTGGGGTGGCAGGATTTTTCCAGATGCTAGTCTCGACCCCTATGGAACTGTTGAAGATCCAATTGCAGGATGCTGGTAGAGTTGCGGCGCAGGCTAAAGCGGGTGAGAACTATGATGTATTTTTCATTCCTTTTTCTTACTTACTGTTAGAGTGAATTTCCAAGCATAAAATAAATATTTTGAAATTATTTGACATTGAATTAAATTGATCAAGTTTCTAATGTAACGGATTATTGGACGTACCTGGACTCCAATTCTGCTATTAACAATGGCCGATGAATCATTATGAATGAAATTTGGCTTAAAATTACAATTTTCTTATTCTCCTAAGAATTTTTCTACACAATAATTGGAAATTCAGTAGGGGACGATACACTCAATGTCAATATAATCAACTTCCAATTATTGTATTGGCAAAATGTTAAGCATTTATATAATGCCAATACAATAATTGGAAGTTAGAGAATAGGAAATATTTTCAAATTTTATTCAATTGCTATTCATTCATCCTCCGACCAATGCCTATATTTTGATGTAGCTGCTCAGGCATCGGTTCATTAATATAGCATACGCATCCTTGAGCTTAATATCTATGTACTTTTAAGTTAAACCTGTTTTTTTTTCACAGAGGGTAAAATAATGCCTCGCCTTACGGCCAAGCAAGTGACTATGAGGCTCATTTCCGAAAGAGGTGTATTCGGATTGTACAGAGGGATGTCGGCTACTGCGGCACGAGATATCGGTTTCGCTGCCCTGTACTTTCCGCTCTATGCCGAACTCAGGGATATGTACTCTCTGGCCGATAAAGACCATGTGCCGCCTTTTTGGTAAGCCATTATTGCTCGTCATTTTTGTACGAAATTCTTATTTGTCATCTACATTGTGGTTAGTTTCTTCGTGGAAAAAAATTAGAGGAATTTAATTTTTACGATTGCTTTCCTCGAAAAGGTTCTTTTAGTGAACAACGGATATAATGCAATTTTAAATAGACAAGAATCATATTGAGTTCACTTTGGCAAAATATTGAGCAGAGTGTACACACATGCTACTTCAAACTAAAGAAATTGTTTACCAACATATCGTTGATCATCTATCTGTGCAGGTGGTCGTTCTTCTCGGGCTGTGTCTCCGGCTGCGTGTCCGGGCTCGCCGCCACACCCTTAGACGTCATCAAGACACGCATGCAGACGATCAAAAAGGGCAAGCACGAGAGGCACTGCTACAGTATTATGGGTTGCGCCAGGTTAGTATTTATTTGCCCCGGTGTTTTGTGCATAAACCTCTCACCAATCCCCAGGGCAAAGAAAGTACATGAGTATTTGGAGTATTTGCCCAGGTTAAAAAAAGCTTTTAGGCAGGGTTTTATTACCTGCGATGCTTAGCGAAAGCTTTCCCTGATCAACCCTGGTAACAGGGTAAAATATATATTTTGCCTGGGATGTAAAATTTCTGACAAAAAATGATCAAACATAATGACAGCAAAAGGTATAACAAGGGTTTCTTCTCTTCGGTGGATGTATTATTATTATTATTATGAACGGTTTACTCACGCGTATTAATCGGGATTGCCCAACTAGTTTGTGACTCAACCGGGCTCCTTAATCTAGAGCTGACGCAATGGCACAATCCCAATAAATGCGCGTAGTCCAACCATAAATTAATAATTTCTTATTGTACTTACGGAAGTTTAATTTAACAGACAAATCATGAAGTACGAGGGCCCCTTGGCGTTCTTCAAAGGTGGTCTGTGCCGAATCTCTGTGTTCACACCGCTGTACGGCATACTGCAAGGTGTCTACTACCTCTGCATCGCCGAACGCCTGCTCGGCTATCCGCTCCTTAGGGCGATTTGATTACACGAAGCAATCCAAACATGCTTCACAATCAAACCTAGATTGTATTGTATATTTTATATGTATTCTAACTTGACATAAGTGTCAATTGGATAGCAGAGAGGTATAGGTTACCATGCCTATACCACTGTGCGCGAAGTGACACGCGTTTGATGGGACCCCACAGGGACAAATATTAGTGTGATTCGTAAATATTTGCTCTGAGTCTGAGTACTGAGTCACTATGTATGTGAATTTGTATGTTTGTGAACCTTACACGATATACCCGCATATGATTCTTATCACTAAGTAATGTCTTTTTAAATAATTTTTAAATAATCTTTTCTCGATGCGTAATCTTGTACCCTTAAACTACTGCTAACTTGCTACTTAACGAATATAAGGCTCTCTCACCTCAAGTAACTCGGATGAGTTAATTAAGGTGAGAGAGCTCAATCAGCTCAATCATTTATGGAAGTTTTGTTAAGCTCGGGTTTGATGAATGTTTCTTCGATCAAAGGTATCGTGTTCTTCACCCCGGGTATTTGTGAAATTGAGCTCTTAACTTTGGGCTTGACGAATATTCGGCTCTCTGACCTATCACATCCATCACCAGGAGTATTTGTAAAACTTTGCCCTTGATTTTGGGCTAGACCAATATTCGGGTCGCTCACCTTAAGCGTCATAATATATCCTCTACCTCGGGTATTTTTGAAATAAGCTCTTGACTTTGGGCTTGACGAATATCCGGCTCTCTGACCTTAGGACCATAACCAACACCTCGGATATTTGTAAAATAAGCCCTTGACCTCTGGGCTGGACAAATACTCCGCTCTCTGAAATTAAGTGTCACATCCATGATATCTATCACTTCGGGTATTTGTGAAACTTAGTCCGACCTCGGGCTCGATGAATATCCGGCTCTCCGACTCTAGGATACAAACTTTCACTTCGGATATTTTTGAAATAAAGCCCTTGACTTTTCACTTTGGGCTTGACGAATATCCGGCTCTCTGACCTTAGGATCATAACCTCCACCTCGGATGTTTGTGAAATTAGCCTTCGAAGTTTTGGGCTTGACGAATATCCGGCTCTCTGACCTTAGGATCATAACCTCCACCTCGGATATTTGTGAAATAAGCCTTCGAAGTTTTGGGCTTGACGAATATTCCTGAACTTAAATGTTACAGCCATGACATCTCTAGGTAGGTATTTGTGAAACTTAGCCTCTGAACTCGGGCTTGACGAAAACCAGGCTCCCTCACCTTAAAGTCATTAAATTAAGGTGAAATTAAGGTCTTGACTTTGAGCTTAATGAATATCCAGTCTCCGATCTTAGGAACATATCCTCCACTTCGAATGTTCACGAAAATTAGTCGGACCCCGGTTAGCCGACCTTAGTTATTATAACCTCTACTTCGGGTATTGAAGTTTTGTCCTTTATCGTTGGGCGTGACGAATATCCGCCTCCTGACCTGGAATCCTTTTAAATTAACACATTGAACCCGAGCTGCATCGAATTGTAAATAGTTATTAAAAATACGTAGTCTTGATTCACGTTCTTTGGCTTTTTTTAACAGATCACACACCCGTTATCCTCAAAAGCAGGGTTTAAAGCAGTAAGAAGTTACAAACATGCAAACATACGTAGAAATCTAATCACAAGTTACGCTTTGACAATTTGAAAGTAATAAAGTTTTTCCCAGGTTTTCTGGGACCGGGACACGAAAATTGTGTTTACAACTTTCAGTTCGCCACGTGTTCTCGAGTTCGACAAGTTTGCGTATTTGCTTGTTGTAGATTCACTACATTATGTCGTATCCCCGCCCGATGAGCTATAACCCGAAACACGATGATCATGATTTACCCCAAGGGGTTGTCCTTTTTATATCCTGGAGAACCAAAGATAATTTTGATAGATTAGATTTAATTTTTAGATTATTTTATTATTGATTTATATATGTACTTCTATTTTACTATTGTTATAAAAAAAGTTCAATATATTCATAAAAAAGGTTGCTTTCGTTGCTTTTTATAATGAACAAAATGTCATTAATTTAATTTTGGAAAGCAATGTTGAAGCTAGCCTCCGAGAGTTGAAGCTTTAGAAAAATGTACAATAATGTTACTATAAGAACATTATTGTAAATTTTAGATTATAGATTTCTCCAGTAGGTTAGGTAGGTAGGTACCTATAGATTAGTAATGCATTTATAGGACCTTACACCACTTCAGTATGTTAATGAAGCATGACTGCACACTACACAGTGCAGAGCGGCTTCGCTCTCTTAAACAAGTAGGTACAATAACAATACAAAATATTACAGAATTGGTGGTAGGTCTGATGAGCCTTGACACCATCTTGATACGATTGCTGCATGCTTAGGTTTGTCTAGACTATAACTCATTTGGGATAACCTTTACAACCTGCATGCACAAGTGTATGAATTTAAAGACAATTGAAAAATGTACCTTTATTTTTTTTTTGTTTAATTACATACTTTTGTTTTTAACCGATAATAAATGAACATGAACATGATTTTGGATTTTATTTTACCTTTCATCTTCTTATTTATTTCATCTATTACTTTTGTTACATTTATAAACCTTTAAAGCTCAAAATGTTGAGCTTTGTCGCTGGAAAAAAAAGATCATAGGTAATTAATACACTATAGAATAGAGAAAAGAAAAGAAAAAATAAGCGGTCGAGACAAGTCGATGTAAATTATATAAAAGTAATGCTGCAAACGGTATCTAAATTAATTCCCGTAAATAATGGAATCGGACAAGGCAAATACTTTAAATATTTCATAAATATTCGTAAAGTATGGACACAATGTACATTTAAACCATAATTTTGTTTCCTCATTGTACAGTTTTATCGAGCTTAAAATGTACCTATGTAACTTTTAATCACACTTGTTTCTACATAATAGCCAGTTCACAATTAGATTATAGATATTAATGTTTCGTTTTACGGGAAATTTAAAATAGGGTCGCTCGACCAGATTGTCGTTGCAAACGAGCGACGACCGACTCCATGAAGCAGCGAATTTCGAGTGGCGGGAAATTTAAAAATGGGGTCACGTGATCATATTTGTTGCTGGAAAGGAGCGACCAGCGACTCCATGAGGCCGCGCCAGGTATCGAGCGACAAGCGACCGTATGAAGCAGCGACTTTTCGAGTCGCGGGAAATTTAAAAATGGGGTCACGTGATCGGATTTGTCGCTGTAAACAAGCGACGAGCGATTGCGTGCGGCTACGCCTTTAGGGCTTTGTGTTAAAACGTCACCCTATATCCAACATCAACCAACAGAATGAAAATGTTTCTCTATTAAAGGATCTGAAAACGAATAGTACGAGTAGTATATGAGAATAGTAGAAGCGTGTATATTATAAAATCCTGGTGATACTTGCAGTCTCGATAGGAGATTACAGAATGCCATTTGATACGTACCTAGTCTTTATGAAGTCGGATTTAAACGCTACCAACAGAAATATTTTTTTTTATCCAACTATATTCATGTGTATTAAAATAATAAATATTTTTTACACAAGGACAAAAGGACATAACAGCGTTGCCAGAATGTTACTTTTGTAACATTTTACGTTACTTTTGGCCCTCCAATGTTACTTCCATGTTACACCACACTCAATGTTACTTTTATGTTACTTTTGAGAATTTCGAACAAAATACAGACGTTCATAGAAGCCTCATTCCCATTTAAAGTCTGACCACCGATGGCGCTTCCGTAGAGTCCGACCGGTCGATAAGCTCGAATTTAGTACGTAGTCCGACTAAGGGATGGCGCTGGCGTGTAGTCCGAGCGGTAGATTCAAAAAAAGATTATGAAAATCAATTTGACAAATTGACAAACAATTACTGTTACCTTTTTTCTTTTCAGCGTCAACAGTCGATTATGCGATCAACAACACAATTATTACAAATTTTTACTTTTTAAGTAATTTTTACGCGATAATTCTCTCAGTGTACGTATTTTGCCAGTTTCCACAAAAAAAAAAGACAATGTTACTTTTTCTGACAAAATGTTACTTTTTGATCTGTCTCGTGTAACTTTTGACTATCGGCCACTGGCAACACTGGGACATAACAAGACGGGATGTGTTATTAGAAACATGTTTCCTTTTTTTCACTGCTGACAACACTTACGAGAAATGTCTAACCAAGCAACGACGCCGTCAGTCAACAACGCCGTGTAGCTTGTTTTTACTTTTTACAAATTTAGGCGTTGCATAGGAATTTCGATAATAAATAGTATTGGAATCTTTGTATTTGAGTGACCAGTGTTATATTTAGTGAGCCATAATGGCAACTATAGGTCCGAAGAAGGATGGAGGACCAAATGTTGAGTTTTTTCAGTCACCAGAATCACTAGGCCAATTTGATCAAATTCGAGTTTGGCTCCAAAAGAATTGTAAAAAGGTAAGCTTAAATACAATACAACAGTAATTACAGTCAGTAACATAGTTATTTCTACGTAAATAGTGCAGTATTTTGCATGCTTACAACCTAAACATTTTGGTGCCTATTGTTTCCGATAAACTTGTATCTCATGTACCATAATTAATACTAAAAACAGTATGATTTTACACTGTTATGATTATAAACTGCCAGAATAATAATTAAATAAACCTTTGTTTTGGAGAATCTTGACCAGTATTTAACAATTATGATATTGCAGCATGTTCAAACGGACCCTCCAACTAAAGAAGGCTTGGCTCAACTAGTAGTGCAGCTGATTCAATACCAGGAGAACAAACTGGGGAAAAATGCTTCAGATCCACCATTCTTGAGGCTTCCGGTAAGTCTCTTTACTTGTAACTATAATATTTTATCAAGTGTGTAATGAAAGAGAAACTAAGTGTCTATGACTAGTTTGTGGATATATGTTTCCTGTTAAAACATGTCAATCTTAGCTTCGTGATTTAATCAGCGAAATAATGCATTATAAAAGTTTATAGGTATTTCAAATAAAAAGGCATCATATAAACATAAGTTTACTTTGCACTGTTCATTATAAAGTTAATATTTTCCAGCATCATTAAAAATAAATTGGTTTTCGGGCAGTCCTTTTGAGCCTGTTCCTTCTATAGCAAATAATGATCCAGCTTCTGGCTGTTGGTTGAGTTCTGCTGGAGTTAAACCAACTCGGCTTGTTGTTACGAACAATGTGGACAAATCATGGCCACCCCACATAACTGATGTGACTTTGGCAGCTGGTAGCTTATGTTGCTCTAAGAGCTTTCCGGCTCTTGAGTCTATTTTGATTACCTAGAAATACCAACACACATGTTTAAGCATGAAAAAGTGTATTTAAAATTGTAAGATGGTTAGTCACATAGATAACATTCTGCAAAAAAAGTACTTGTTTGTGATGAATATATTTAAAGAAAAGTTACTATTTTATCATTATAATTTCGTATTCCCACAGCTTAGGCAATGATATTCTTAACTTTAAGACTTCAGAGCAGTTGTGTTAAACATTCTGAACAAAATATTACTGCCCTCAACCTAAAATATCATTCTTATATTAACAATTTATAACATAATCCATGTATGCATGCATGCATTTATGGACCTGTTTTTTTTATTCTGATTGGAAATTATACCAATTTGTTTAAAAATTATTAAATTATAAATAATTCTGAAGAAGTAATTCATGTTATCAGTTGTAGTTATAAATGTATATTTTATTTGAATGCATGATCTTACCTTCCAACCATTAAAGCAAGCCACCCATAGATTGCCATCACTGTCTATGGTCATACCGTCAGGCAACCCTGTCACATTATTTGCTTGGAAACTGAAGAGCGTTCTTCTGTTCCCTGTAATTTGAAAAACATTAACCCTACTAATTAAAATGCTAAAGTAAACATAAAAAGAATGTTCATCCTAGTGTAAATGTCTTCTGCTCCTTGACCTACAAGATGCTAATCATAAAATAGCATTTTTTTTCGTGCTGCTAACTTACGTATAAATCCATTGTCGAGGTCAAAATCAAATACGTCTATATTTCTCGTTGGGGTATCGATGTAGAACATGAACTTCTTGTCAGATGTCCAAGCAATACCGTTGGAAATGCTCACTGGCCGGACCTTGTCTACTGGGTTCAGATAGTTGTACTGATCCAACATGTACAAAGTGGCCTGATCTTTGTCCACTACGTCTTTAACTTCTTTACCCATTGTACCTGTAATAATAATATTTATAATTATGTAGTTACGATAGAGTATAGGAAAGTTCTCAAAAATTCGTGAAATAATTCGATGTATAAATCAATTTATTAATGAAAATTACCATTCATTTTGATTTTTTATCAAAATAAAACTGCTATTTAAATTCATAAATCATTGAACACTCAACAGAATAGACAGCAATAACGCATTCTTATGATGATGGCTGACTTAGCTTATTCAATTAATTTTAGTGTTGTATGTGTACCCAAAACAAAATAATTATCGAAGTCATACCAAACCATAGTCTTCCTTTCGCGTCGACCTTGCCATCGTTACACCTATTGTCTGGTAAACCCAAATCGACAACGCTTAGCAGTCTGAGCGAGCTGTCGCCTTCCGGTGCGTCCCAGGGTAGGAAGTACAGTTCGGATCTCGCTGATATTAAAACAAGCTTAGGATTGTCTTTTACTGATACCACAAGTGATACTGGACCGTAACCTGCAAGGTAAAAAGAAAATACATCGTCCATTATTTCATAGTATTTGTAATATAACTGCCTGGGTAGCCGTGTAGTTGAGGTGAAACCCACTGAACGCGACGTGTCGCGGGTTCAATCCCCGTTTGTGTGGTCCACGAATGCTTGTCCTACGTTTTCTGGGTGTCTTTGTTCATGTGACTTGAATGTTTGTGAAGACCAGCGACACATGGATTCAATTCCTTAATGCGGGAGCCGTTTTTTAAAGGAGAAATCAAAATTTTGCGTAACTATTTTTTTTCAACAAAAACCCCTTTTACCAAAAATTAGAAAGACTAGCTATATTTGCTACTGGCAGTATTGATATGTTATTGATTAAAGATTATATCGCTTTTCTTACAAGTGGATGATAAAATATCAACAGATTATGTATGAGTTTATCTCTTATTTCTGATGTTTTCACCGTTTTTGTATATGTGTAAAATCTAGTTATACAGATCATCCAAATAAAAAATTCCGGAATCGAAGATATGTATAATAAATGAATACTGTGTCCGGTTAAAGTAAAGCCTTTTGACGGGTCGTTAAATTGCCCAAACCCAAAAAAATAATATTTTAGGTAAAGCATCTATTTAATTTTGCTATATTATGATAGGGTATGCGTTACCTATGTCTCTGCTAGTGATGTTGTTCGTTTCAGCGTCTAGCCTGTACACCTTTTGTTCGTGAATGTCAACCCAGTATAATGCATTTTCCGCAGTTGACCAATGTGGACCCTCAAAGTGTGTGCCCCCATGTTGCACCTGTTTCAATAACATTAATTATTTGCACGTCAGAAGTTTTTAGAGAGGCACAAAAATAATTTTATTTACGTCAATAAGTCGTTACATAATGTTGTTCTCAAATAGTAGGTACTTAATTATAATTAATTAAAATTTCCATTTACTTACTTAATTTGAGAAGTAGGTATTTACTTTCTTTGTAAGATTTTAGGGATCATGTACTTAGTAAATAAGCTACCACCGAATTTATCTACCATCGGAAAACAACATTGTGTAACGTAAATATCTATTGAACATTAGAAGGATTAAGTACAGGTGTATTTTGGTAATATACATTCTGGAACTTCGCTAAACAAAAAACTGAGTTACGTAGCATTACATCAAGTCAATTGACTTGACAATTTTATCACTGAATTATTTTTTCCCACGCTTTAACGAAACGTAAAAGACCACATCACTGTACCTTAATAACATATGCCTAGTATTTTAACTATTTGGGTGAATAATTTAAGAGCTTAAATAGACTGAATATTAATTTAAAGTTGCTTTTCCAAAAAACAGTTCTCTTTCAAATGATTTTGATGACAAGCATCTATTTCTAACTTATACTGAGAATAATAGCACACGAAAAAAAAGTAAAAACAACACTATACTTACAACTTTTATAATTGGTGTAACAGCCCTAAATGCACAGCTATACACAACAACAAGTGCTAAAATAACTCCTCTTATAAACACCATTGCGAATTCGTACGTTCGGCGCTGTCAGTGTCTCGCGCGTGAATCGACGACTGCGGCCTAAGTAACCGGTCACTGATGGTCATGGGCGAGTGAATGTGTTGTAGTCCGGGAGGTAGCATTTTAGATTGTGTGTTTACGACGTTCGATTCATCTTATTTAGATACCCAGAGAGTAGTTCCGGAACTCGCATTACTGGTTTACGATGGGCATATTTGGTATCAAAGTGCTATTTATACACTTTATTTGTAACGAAACAATGACTTCGTTAAATTTCATCCACTACATAATAACTTAAGCTGGAGTTTTAGATATAAGTTGTAACTTTTTAAATATGAAGGCAATATGTTTAATCCGCGGCGTGCAACTATGTTTTCTTTTACCATTTCCGAAACCGGCCACACTCTCCCGCTGGTATGAGATCATCGGGTTCTAACATCGACGATATTATCAACTGGCTTACTATGTAGTATGCTTATTTTTCAGTTCCAACGCCGCCTCCCGGACTATTACGACAATGTATCTACTTATATTACTGATATTATATCTGCAGTCTACACCATACAACATCGCTCATGTCAAAATACGTTGGAGATAATTTAAAGTAATGCAGCATCAAATTTCAACAAAATAGATATTGCATTTCGAAATAATGTAATTGTTTGATTATTCGATTAAGGCCCGATTTTTCCACCGTCAGATAACTTTTATCTGAGGAATAAATATGGCCGTTTGATATATTTTCTATACAAAAGCTGTCAAAACGTGAAACATATTCGTGGAATAAAAGTTATCTGGCAATTGAAAATGCAGTTTTAAATATATTAAAATCAGTAGAGAAACTAATTCTACTGCATTAGTAATTATTAATACTACAAAAGAATATGAGGTATGCCAAGTGATAGGCATACTTTTTCAAACCTTGAGATATAAATAAAAACCTATCTGAAGGTCTATGCAGGAGCATTTGTCCGTAGGGCAGCTTGTGGCGAGATCTTGCATTAACTGGCTGGCTAAAGAGGGGTCGCTAGATCTATTTGCTCGGGATTGAAAATTTCTAATGGCGTAATAACGACGAAACGCTTGGGTCTGAAACCCGCGATGATGAAATCGCACCTCTCAACACCCTCAGCCTTTCAAACTTGTGTCGGCTCATATGTTTTGCCTATCGTGGCGGTATAATCGGGAAATGATGATGTTTTTGATAAATGGCTAAATCGAATATTTAAATAATTCTCACAAATTTTGTTTCAATAATAATTTACATTACACCAAACCGTGAAATGTAACACTTTTCTCGCATGGCAGCCGTGTAATTTGAGCATGTTAACTTTGTTTTAGCATATTTGTTACCACGAAAGAAAATATTCTTGTGCGTATGAAAGAAAAACAAAAATATTGATACGTTCAAATATAGTGTGACGATTCCTAAATCACTAAAATAAGTAATGAATAACAAAGTAATGTTGGAATATGGTTTTATGATTAATGTTAAACCTATTTTATTTTAGTAGGTAGGTACTTTAAATAATCTGTGTATCAGTTATAGTTCAGCTTAACGGATATACATAATTATAGACAAACAAACAAGAAGTCTGTAAAAAAATGTTTCACATTATATTCTCTTTGAAAAACAATTCAAAAATGGTTTATAAAAAACAGTTTTTTTTTTGTATAGATATATCTATAGATAATACCAACCTATAAAAGATTTACTGTTAGGTATAATACAAAGGGATTTTTCCCGCGGGGATGGTTCAAGCACTGATAATTGTGCTTCTTCTCTCATTGTCTTTCAACACAAATTACATAGGTACCTACTTTATTTCCATACAATACACGAACTCGTTGTCCACGAATCCCTTTTACATAGTACAATCTCAAACAGTTGCAAATTCGCATCGTTTCTAATTATTTAAGAAGGCCGCGCACTCGAATGTTTTGTCACGGCTCAAGCGACACGATTCCGCGGAAGTGTGACCTCTGACGAGGTCTGAATCATTATGTTACATCTTAGGAAATTTCTTTACTCTGTTTTTCTTCATTTCCATATTGTTCGAGTCTTTTCCTATTCTGAAGAATGTAGAAGAACTTCACAGGATGCTTACAGATTTACAGAAAACAAAAAGAAATACGGTTGCGCGTTATCATGTGCTTTGTGTACTTATTAATGACCATACAAGTATAATTTTCGTGTTTGATTTGCTAAACTAATCAACGCAAAGGCCTTGTTTGATTAAGTCAGATACATCTTAATGACTATGTCGGACTAAATCGATTTGTTATTAAGTCTGACCTTATTTACCTCTATGTAAAGTATAAATAACATTCAAATCAGCTAATCTCGATCTCTTGATAACCACGCGTGCTAACTGCGGGTTAAGGTGTAGATTTCAATTTTCGAATCCCAATTTCCTCCCCATATTTTATATACCGGTTTGTAAGTGTCACAAAAAAGTTGTAACTTTTTAAAAGTCACATTGGTACTTAGCCTGCTTTGGGATTGCAGATAACCTGCACCCTGTACATACCAATCTATGCAAAAATTCATAAGGCTATTACAACAAGAATAGCTCTGCTACCTCGCTATTACTATCACCAGGCTAACGTTTCCATGCAATTACTTCAGGGATAAGATTGGCATGTTGCAGTTTATTTGCATACATAGATAGTTCCTGTAGCCTTACCATGACCGAGAATTAATATCTTGTATGACATGCCGTGTGATACTTAACATCCTGTCTTGTTAAGTGAACACATCTTATCACAATCACTTCCTTCGAACTAGTTTCTGCACTTAATATTTATAGTTTCCAGTTAACTTTAACCATTATAAATATAGCGTTAGTTTATCTTGTCAGCTGTATATGCAGGTATAAAAAGTACAATATAATAACTTATTATAAATATAGTATTAACTACCACTAAACTAAATATTCCCTAGATTTTTAAAATCTTATTGAAATATTGTTTCGTACTGTCCCGACTGTTCCTTAAACTAGTTCAAAGAGAACCTAGGGGAAATATATTTATGTGTATGTATTAATACATATTTGGTTTTTTGTTTAAGAATTGATAAAAGCTAATGTATTGATTTAAAGTGATAACTGTTTTCATAATCCTTGCCAGTGTATAAGGTAACCTCCGTATCTTTAAACTAAGATATTTATTGTATCTGGTATTTTTATTTATATCTGTTTACGACGTTAAATTTCCACTTTCCAATGTTGCGACATTTTACCATAGGCTGTAATAGCGCCGCTTCTAAAAGTAGATCAATAGCTATTGCAAATACTTGACCATAACATGAGATAAGGCCATTTAGCTGGTTTTATGCAAAATACATTGTTACGCAATTGTACTTTCTGATTTTTATTTATTACTTGCTTATTATCATGTCATAACATGTTAAAACTATTCAATTTTTGATAAACGAACTACTCATTAGTTTTTGCAATAATATTATTTGTTATTCAACGGAAGTGCATAAACCATTAAATAAATGATTTATTGATACATAAGCTTCTATATATAACGATAGTCTCATTTTGCAAAGCCAAACGGCCCATTGCCGAACAATTGGCACTTGCATCCAAATATGGTCCACAATAACTTCACGTGTCTATGCCAATAAACTTGACAAGTTAAGAGCACCCAATTATTGTTTACTATGTCTAAAAATAAACGTATATGCGTAGATTTGTACTTGGTGGGGTATGGTCATGTAACATTTTATCAACAAATGGTTTTCTCCAAAAAACATTGACTTAAATCTGTCAGTGTTAACTGCCCGCTTTATAATGTCTGTTCTACCTTTGATATCTCAGAACTAATAGAATTAAAACATGTACCATATGTTTTAATTAGTTCATAAAAAGAGAGAAAAGTATAGCTTGTTAAAAAAATATTAGCAAAAATGCGTTAAAAGAAGCAAAAGTAAAAAGTGATTTAAAAAACAGTGGATCATTCGACCATTGCCATATTTAATATTATTAGTAACTCTTGCTTATTATATCCTAGACTCCGAAAACGTTTTTTAAGAAAATTGAATGTTAACATATTAGCATCATGAGGCAACATATAAACAGTTGTATAAAATTTCCAGATGAAAGTGTTCATGGATATGAAGCCGGGCGGGTCCCTGTGCACGGTGCTCGCCACCATGTTCCGCTTCAAGTCGGAGCAGCGGTGGCGCAAGTTCGACTTCCAGGTCGGTAAGGTATGCACTGCCCCGCACGCTGCCTCGCTCACCGCCCCGCCAGCGCCCCGCCGCCCTCGCCGCCCCCGCCAGACTTGCCCCGCACCACGCGGCTCTATAACAATGCATCACTTGTACTGTTAACACATGCGTCTGATACAAACAGTGGCCTTAGAATCACAAGATTCTTTTAAACCGGAGTAATGAAGTTTTGTTCAGACTTCATTTCCAGCACATTTTTTTAGGCACAGCAGAACTAGAATGATTTTAGAAATTTATAATGATGCCAATTTTTTTGTTGTAGACATATGTAGTAGTAATATGGTAATAACTACAATAATAATGAAGAGATACTTAAAGATTAATTGACGGCCTTATTTTTGTTAGATGAATTCCTAGATTTTATCATCTTGACCCTAGTTTGGTACTCAAATTATGTACCTCTAAACACCCAAATTTAACTGAACACAATTCATAATAAAGCCAAATTTCTTTTTATAATTTTATTTTAAGAATTAATTTTATAGTCAACCAAAAATAATAGCCTATAATGTTTGCTAAATATCAGACATATGTGATAACTAGTCCAAATGCACGAATTGAAATAAGGGTATTTATATTAACAAAAGGAAACATTTCGAATTTGAACAAATCAAAATTTTACAAGTAAACTTAGAAATTATGCCTGTATTGAGATTTAGTTCCCGACATGAAGTAATGGAATGCGTAATAAGTAGGAGCAACAATTATACTCTATACACACAATTGATGCACAGTTTATGATATTTAGTGATGTATTGTGTTGTTATTAATCACATTCTCCTAGCTCACACACACGGGATGTAAGTGTCACTTGACGGATTGACACATTACTTGGGTCTTCTCTTGCTTGAAGGTAGCAGTTCCCGAATCCTCATTACTCTCTACCATTTCATGCAAGGGTCCATACAAAAACTTGGGATATTTTCAAATATTGGTTACATTGTTCTGTGTGTAAATAATATGATCATTTTTCTATAACCTTGTGTGTGTTTGTGTGATAAATAACTGTTACTGTTTTGTCACTAATATAATGTGGGTTTTTAATCACTTTTACTATCTGTACTGCATGTGTTAATATTTCATACAAGAATTCTAAAATATCTTTTTTTCAATATTAATTTTCTAGTATGCAAAAACATTAGTATTTATAACAATGTGTTATACTGTCTGTTGTATCTGCACATTTAATTGTAACAAGTAACAAATATTTTTTTGATGCTACAAACAAATTATAACTTTGGTTTCAAAATGGCTTAGGAAACTATCATCAAGCCATTCCTTACCATAAATATCAAGTCAGATAACTTAATGAATATAAATCAGCTATTACGACAGACATAAATTTGCAATTTGAAAAAATTATATATATAAATAGGCAATGTTTTAAGACGTCCATCTAACACTGTCCATGTTTCTGGTCCCCTCCCCCACTCCCACCTTTGCAGAACCCCTCTCGCAAGGACTTGAACGTGCAGATGATGATGGAGATAGAATCCTCGTTGCTCGGAGCCGAGGTTATCCGCTCGCCCTGCGTGTTCATACGACCTGATGTCGACAAGGCCACCGCTAACAAAGTCAAAGACATCGTGGTTAACCATCAAGGAGAGATTTGCGGTAAATATTCTAACAAAATCTTTATATTTCTTGATTTAATATTTGTAGGTTAGTCATGTGGAAATCTCATTTGTTAGGCAATCCTCCATATTGAAATGCTTTTTTTAGTCTTTAGATTACATTGACCATGTTCTTGTGTTATAGAATTTGTTTTTTTTTTATATAAAAAACGACTCCCATTTTAAGGTATTGAATATGTACCAAGACAGTCCAGACTCAGGATAAGCATTAGTGGATAACACAAATGCTTGTCCTACGAGGAGATCGAACTCGCGACGCGTCGCTCAGTGGGTTTGGCGTGCTGACTAACCACCGTACAGTTATAAATACACCGTTAACATTTTTCTCTCCCTTTTGTTATGAGAGTATTTCGACTCTAACGTAGTGTTACGTTTTGTCATCAGAGGACGAAGAGGAGGCGACGCACATAATCTACCCGACCGTAGACCCGCTGGAGGAGGAGTACGCGCGGCCGGTGTTCCGGCGCAGCAACCACGTGCTGGTGCACTGGTACTACCTGCCCGACAGTCACGACACATGGGCGCAGGCTGACCTGCCGGTACGTATTACCTGATTCTGTAGATTGGACGCTTCTTTCTTTGAGCGCACGAATCGCTGTTATGTTTTGTTCTAGGAAAACAAAGTCACTGTCCTATAGGAGAATTGTTCCCATATATGTATAGTTTTCCAAGTGAAGTGACTTCGAATTATCGGTTCTATACATTTCAGTAATTCGAAAGCGGTAAAATAATAATATATTATGACTTTTCTGCCGGCCCAGGTTTATTTTTTTTTGGTAAAGACCTGATTAGATTTTCCTAGCATCACGAAGTGTTATCTGGTTATTTTTCTGCAACACGCTAATGGCGTGTCTTAAAAAGACAGCCATGAGACTTTTAAAGATTTTTTACAGGGTAAAAAATCTCTACAACCGGACGTTATTAAAACATGTTGATTATAATTATAATAACCATGATATACACAGGTGGAGGTCCCAGAGACTGTGAGCTGGGACTGTAACCGCTCCGAGCCGTGGCGCGTGTCCGCGTCGTGGGCGCTCGACCTGCCGCAGTACAACGAGTGGATGAACGAGGAGGACTACGAGGTGGACTCTAACGGCAAGAAGAAGGTAAACACTTCAATCCATCCACTACGATTTTCTCAGATGCCGCCTACATTTTACGTTGGACTCGCTAGGCGAGTTGCTTTGTGTTAATTAAACCTATATAACGAGGTTTGTGGTCACTGCTGGACAGAAGAACTCGCCCTTTATCGACGATAATTCGAATTAATAGCGCGTTAATGTTAGAATTATTGTCTATTTTTGTGAAATATCAATAAATGTTTGTAATGTTCAGTTTGCAAAGTAGATAGACTTGATAACTACGATAGATTGAGTAAGTACGCGATGAAGTTTCATACAGTTACTTTTATTCACCTTCCTTATTTTAACACCAATTTAACCAACAATATATAAAAATAAAAAAATCTTCGAACAGAGCTAAAGAAGCTATGTAATTTGCCTATCGTGCAAGTATTTTAGGTAACTGAGTTGAGGATGTCAGATTATGCAGTCACTCCTTGTCAGTGGCGTGCACAGAGATTTTAGTCAGGGTAGGCAAAAAGAAACGACCAAGTGCGATTCTGATTCGCGACTCTCACTGTTGGTACAAAATGTAAAAAAGGTTACCCATCAAATTCACGACAGTAACAAATGATGCTTAACCTCGATTTCTCGGTGATCTATGAAACTGTTTACTCTCTAAATAACTATCAACGTTCATGCCTACAGCCGAAAGACAGACGGACAGAAGGCCAGCCGGATTTAAAATGTTGTGCGGTAAACTTTGTAGTTACCTACCTAGTGTACCTAGCCAACGTATTTGAATATTAAACTTTTACGGCTATCTTTTCGTCAGATCATTTATCATTGAATCGCAGGTAGTCAATAACGTAAACATTTCTTTAAACGTTTTTCTATTGACATCATACCTATCGTAATATTGTAACCACGTACGTAAACACGAAAATAACCTTTTCGTTGAAGTTGGTACCAAGCGGGAATCTTACCAATAAATCGTGTCAAAGGTACTAAATATATATTTTTCTGTAAATAAGTTTAGATAAGTGAAGTAAATCTAAGTATAGTTTAAAATAAATGGATAGGGAAACAGAACAAGCGATTTCTCTGTATCTACGAGCAACTCGTTAGACTTAAATCATTATGTTTTCTACGTATTGTTTTGAACGATTGACTCACCTTTCTTAATTTATTAGATGTCTTGCGTAGTTTTATCTATTTCAAACACTTGTTTTTATCACAAAAATAGTTTTAAAATCGCACTTTTTGTGTTATGAGCACACGCCGTTTGAAAGTTCACAATTATTAATCAATTTTTCACTCTTTTATCGACTAATATCAAATAACTTAAAAACCAACGACCCAGAAAACGAATTATGACAAATGAAAACAAAAATGCATCGAAAAATATTGCGGCTCACTTTACGATAATCACTGTCAAAACATAACCACAGATAACCGCTCATGTCATCCGCTGTCTTTGTCGTGCAAAGACAGTGTCTCTTTTATCACACACACTAACAAAACGCAGACTATTTTGACATTGTGTGACAAATATGTATAGGAAAACAGACATAGTCACATTGTCATGACTACGAGTCTGTCACACGCACACATGCTTAGAGTACCTACGTCACTGAGACATCGAGTTGAAGTGTCTTTCCAACGGGAAAACGGTGCCAGCGGCGGCGCACTTCGGCAAAAAAGTGTACTAATTTTGAAATATTGATAATCCTCCCTTGATAGATTATGTTACAACGTGTAATAGATAGATGGCGCTGATACGTGTTTTACGAATATTGTTTATTTTATGGATAGTAATTATGTACCTATAATATCTGAATTTCTCAGGGTAGGCAGTGTCTTTTTGTCTCTATGGACTGCACGCCACTGCTCCTTGTAAAACACTTAATTAGCTGCATCTAGTCAAACTGGAAGCTGACCAAAACTAGTTGTAAAGGTTATGTAGATGAGTATGATAGCATGCATTCAATATTCGTGTTATTTCTATTCAGATTCACAAGCTGCGTCTATCCGTGGATGACCTAATCCCTGGCGCGGAACCATCAAGTAAGTCGAAGAAAGGCAGCAAGAGGAAGCGATCGCCTTCGCCGCCGCCGCAGAAACACGGAAAGAGGAAGAGGTATATTCATTCACTTACAGTAAACGTACTAAGTAATCTCTATTGGAATAAAGAACAAAAATCTAAACTGTACAGATATAATTTGATAATGTAATTGTAAAACAATTAGAAATGAATAAGGGTAGTCAATACGCTCTTAATGTACGCTGCTACGCATGAACGTCCCCCACTCAAAAACTATAAAAATAAATAATTTAATTAGAAAGAAATTATTTGTTTAAACTAAATACACTTTAAAAGCAGACTTCAACACAACTTCTTCAGTTTCCTGGCATAATGACATGTGTTATTGATTCTACAGTCGTATTACAAAGCGTCGTGAGAATGACGTCGACGAGGAGGAAGACAACGCGTCCCGCGACAACACAGACGCCGCGCCCACGCCAGAGAACGAACGATCTGCTGACAGTAAGTACTACTATAACCATTAATACAGTGTCACTGGTCTGTCGTCGTCAGATATTGAGATTAAATGAAATTAATTTTAAGGGTAATGCATGGCTAAAAGTCAACCGTTCTTGAGATATTTACAATTTTTTCCACAAGTTGCTACTGTTGTTAGTTGTCTGTGTTAATCGACGAGACAAATTATAGTGCTGGACTTACTCGGTACAGTCAACAATTAGAATAAAGTGTTCCCATTTGGCTCCCGTCACTAGATAACGGAAAACTATTTCGGTGGTGTTAGCCGGTGAGAGCCGGGACATCTGTTCTATTTTGCCAAGTCGAAATAAGTCCTCAAAGATTTCTAATGTGTCACAAAATAAACGATTTTGCATACGTCTTTAACTAATCTGAATGCTCACAGCAGCGTCGGGTCCGTCGGCAAGCGTGACAGCAGCGGGAGCGGGCGACGCCAGCGCGGACGCGCCGCCCACGCCCGCGCCGCCGCTCGACGCGCACGACGACTCGCAGGGCAAGCACAGCGACTCCAACACGCAGGTACTAGCATTTGGACATATTATACAAAGCTAACACACGGCCTCACTTTACTATAATAATATTACCAACTTATCAAGTTCCCACGACTAGGCACAAGTCACTTCCTAGGCAGAGATGGATATTAACCTAAATAATACTTTAAAAATAAATTAAAAATATAATCTTATAGCATTTCACCAAAATTCAGTGTAAGGTCAAACAAGTCCGATTTCACATGCTCGACGCTGGTTTAAATCAATAAAATATAGGCACATATATGCCTTATAAAGTATTTGTTAACTATCTAATACGTTCACAATGTAAATATCATCTTAATTTCAAATCCAACAGGAGATGCTAACTAAAGAAGAGTTAGAAGACAACGTGACGGATCAGACGCATCACATCGTGGTGCCGTCGTACTCGGCCTGGTTCGACTACAACTCCATACACACCATAGAGAAGCGAGCCCTGCCAGAGTTCTTCAATGGAAAAAACAAGTCCAAAACGCCTGAGATTTATTTGGCTTATAGGTATGTATCGCTACATTCTTTAATGATTATGTTAGTATCACTTCAATTGAAAGTGAAGGAATTACTCTGTCTACTCAGCGACCCAAAATGGGTCTTGGCCTCTGATACGTAAGAGCGCCACTTTACCCGATCTTTGGCCAGTTATCGCATGAAGCGCCCAAAAGTACACCTCGACTGTATCACACCTGCTAATCTATGCTGCATAAGCTTAGCTTATTTTTTTTTTTAGTAAAGTATAGTTAGGACAGTACAGTGTTTGGATGCTATCAGACAATATATATGCCTAACACACCAATATTTGAATTTCCTATTCTTATTAGAACAAAACGAGTTTGGTAAAATAAATGTTTGTACAGGAACTTCATGATCGACACGTACCGCCTGAACCCGACGGAGTACCTGACGAGCACGGCCTGCCGCCGCAACCTGGCGGGCGACGTCTGCGCCATCATGCGAGTGCACGGCTTCCTGGAGCAGTGGGGGCTCATCAACTACCAGGTACTATATATTAGCTTTTTATACAGGTTGAATAGAGAACAACTTCCTTGAACAATGCGCTTGAAGATGTCGTACTCCCGCCTACTAAAAATACCGCGGTTTCGACTGCTTTTGCCGATCGCTTGCGGATGTCACCCCGTACTCGCACTGTCTAAAGAAGGATGGAGGATGAGGAATCTTGATTCCTTGTGAGCACTATGAGGAGTTAGTTAATCTTCCCTTCGTTACAACTTTTCTTCATCAGACTCATGATGATGATGATGATGAGACTCATTAAAATTATGAATCGCTTCATAGTTCAATAGTGCCGGTATGTAGCAAAACCTTTAAAAAAAATGCCATCGTCCCTCATATTTTTATTTTGTGAATGGAGAATAATTTTCCAAATTGTCCCAGCTGGAAACCGAGTCCCGTCCCACGGCGATGGGTCCACCACCGACGTCTCACTTCCACGTGCTCTCCGACACGCCGTCAGGCCTGCAGCCGCTCGTCACCAGACCCACACAGCCCAGACCTGGTATGTCTCACAACAATAATAGTATAAGTGATGTAAATAAAATAATACACTATACAATAATCATGTTATACTTTTAATGAAACAGATTATTATAAAGCACTAACTACAACATTTTTTAGAAATTACATTAATAATTCCAAACCAAATGTAGCTTTAAATTCGTATTGCTTAAAATGAATTAATTAATTGTAAAAATATTTATTTTGTAGCGGAAAATGTACCGAAAGTGGAGCCAGGTCTACCAAACGGCGCGGAGGCCGGCGCGGGCGCGGCGCCGCCCGCTGTGCCCATCAAGCCAGAGCCTGCGCTCGACATCATCGCCTCGCCCGGCATCAAGCTTGACCAGGTAATCCTGCCATACTGCTGCTATCACTTATTAACACTGTGTTTAGACATTAGACAGTTTAAAATATATTTTAACTCGATATTGTAATGAATGTTAAATAATAATGTGCATGAAGAAGTAAATTTGAATACTCTTGTGTGTGATTTGTAAATAAGTGTGATAACCGTTAATGTGAAAGTAATAATTAGTCAGCCATAACATGTAAGCATGTAATTACGGAAATCGTCAAGGTTGTGTTTTGATGTAATTTTTACTCAAAATTTACAAGTATTTGTTATTTATCAAATATCAGTCAGTCCACTTTTCGCGCGTCTACTATCTAATGGTGTTGCAACTGGAAGCCTCGCTTTTGATATAACTGACTGCGATACTTGAGAACCACTACAGTCGATGCGCTGTATGATGATATGCGTGACAGTTCTAATATCCTTATTATATGAATTCGTTTCGTATATTAGTTCCTAGAATTACAAATGAGAGTTGTCCTCAGTACCGCATGGGCGCGGGGGGCGGGGGGGGCGCGCGCGGGCGCGAGTGGACGGAGCAGGAGACGCTGCTGCTGCTGGAGGCGCTGGAGCTGCACCGCGACGACTGGAACCGCGTGGCGGCGCACGTGGGCACGCGCACGCAGGACGAGTGCATCCTGCACTTCCTGCGCCTGCCCATCGAGGAGCCCTATCTGCACGACCCGCACGCCGGTACCTACACCTACTAAACAACTTACATACGGAACAAGATACTTGAAAATAGTTGTTCCCTTCAGCTGCATTTCCATCAGAGAGGTGCGAGGATGCATAGCGAGGGATGTGTTTGAAAAGAACCAATAGAATCGCTTCATTTACCTCGCCTCGGTCAGCACAGCTCTGGTGAAAACGCAGCCTTAAAATTTGCCTTCCTATCGTGCCAACGTATTGTTCGCAGAAGGTGTCCTCAAAATAATCTGTGACTCTTCAAAAATCTCCTCTACCAATACTATTTGAATATCAACTACTATAAAAAAGTTTACTATATTACTCATTAATAATCTTTTTGTAGGTGGTGTACTAGGTCCCCTGGCATACCAACCTATTCCATTCAGCAAGACTGGCAACCCTGTCATGAGCACAGTGGCCTTCCTCGCTTCGGTGGTAGATCCGCGCATCGCGTCCAAAGCCACCAGGGCAGCCATGGAAGAGTTTGCAGCGATAAAGGTAAATTATATAATTGTTGCCAAAAAATTCCGTTTAATATTAACTGAATATATACGTACTTAGGTTTGATAAATTGATTGAATTTGATCGAATAGGTATATTAAAAGAAAAGGGAGATTATGGCAACTCAGCTTATATTTGGGTTTTCCAAATCATGTTCGTCATATCACATCACGCCGTACTATCGGTCAAAGACAAAGTCAGTATCGTTCTATTTAAATAATTGCCGTACAAAGAAAGTATCTAAAGTCTTAATATCCATTATACAATGTTGGTAGCATCGCACTTCCTCAAATTTCATTCCTACGCATTATGTCGTATTGTATGTATCTCGGGTGAATATTTTCATATCGTTATGTCCCCCCAGGACGAGGTCCCCGCGGCCATGATGGAGGCCCACGTGAAGGCGGCGGGCGCGCACGGGCCCGGCGCCGCGCTGGCCGCCACCGGCATCGCCGGGACCGCGCCCGACCTGCCGCCCGCTGGTAGGACACTGCTATTACATACTAGACTACTATTATATAAACAGGCTGCGCTACTCACTGGGCGCTATGAGATCGTGCTATTGACAGCTATTGTTTATTATTTCGTTACTTGCTGCTAGTGCTCTTGACATACAGCCCACGAAATGGAGAAAAAAAAAACTCGATAACCCTTCCCCTTATTTTTATCTGTACACTACCAATTTTTTTTATACCATACTATTCCTTTCAACCTTTATTGAATTATGTATTTGCAAGCAATGTTCACATTAATAACTTTGGAATTTATCCCACATACCTCTCATAAAGGCAGTTGAAATAACATTTTGTGTATTTTAGGCGAAGGAAAGAAGGAAGGTTCATCAGAAATCAAGGCTGAGCCTATGGAGGTAGAAGAGGGCGAGGCCAAGGTCAAGGACGAACCAGCAGAGACTCCTGCACCCGCTGAGCCCGAGAAGGAACCTAAAGAGGAACCCTCCCCACAACCAGGTAACACATTGCATTCTTCAAATGATCATTTCAGCCTACCTAGGTCCACTGCTGGAAATATAACCCCCCCCCCTCCCCAGTTTTGCAACAACACCTGGTCCTCCGCCTTCCGCAATAATGAAATGATAATTTGGTCAACGACAAGATAAAGTTTCAAAAGAAACCCTACAGTAAACACTCACCCCCCGCAACTTTATTTTTGTTCAACCTATTTTTCCCGAACAATACATGTCTAAGAACACCTATTCACCACGCAGTTGTTTTAATGTAACAACACAAACCAACCTAAATCGAAATCGTTTAATCCGTTCGGGAGGATTGAAAATGTCTCTCTAGACGAAATGAAATAATTAATCGTATTCGTGTTGTCATAGCAGAGAAAACAGAAGCCCCTACAACAGTAGACGCGAAGCTGCAGTCGGCTGCAGCGGCGGCGCTGGCGGCGGCCGCAGTCAAGGCCAAGCATCTCGCCGGCGTCGAGGAACGCAAGATCAAGTCACTCGTGGCTCTGCTCGTGGAGACACAGATGAAGAAGTTGGAGATCAAGCTGCGGCACTTCGAGGAACTTGAAGCTACTATGGAGAGGGAGCGAGAAGGTAAGACACTTGAATATTGCTAGGTCATTACCGTGGACTCATCGTCGTTCTTTTCTTTTGTACATGTAGTCAAGTTAAATTGTGGGTCCTGGCTGTTATTTATACATCTTTGACAGTCGATACAGGTAGTCATAAGCTTGAAAGTCTTACAACCAGTCTAACCAAGGGGTATCGTGTTGCCCAGGCAACTGGGTTGACGAGGTCAGATAGGCAGTCGCTTCTTGTAAAACAGTGGAAGTTGAATCCGGTTAGACTGCAAGCCAACTCCAACATAGTTGGGAAAAGGCTAGGCCTCCTCCTCAATTTCTATTTTTTTGTTCAAGGCAAGTGTACTTTAGATCAAAAGGTTATTTGGAAAATTGAGAACTTGATTTAAAAGAAAACCTTTGTGTTTAGGTTTGGAGTACCAACGGCAGCAGTTGATCCAGGAACGGCAACAGTTCCACCTAGAGCAGTTGAAGGCGGCCGAGTTCCGCGCCAGGCATCAGGCGCACCAGAGGTACCATATTTATATATTTAGTCCGAGTAAAGGCTTTGATCGATCTCACTTTATCGGATTATTGCTGAGGTGGTATGCCTTGCACAATACAATAACTGCGAAGTTTGTAAACAAACTAGCATAGTATTTTAAACGACTACTCTAAAAAGGTTTTTATTTTTACAAAAGCGATTGTTTGAACAATGGCTTTATCGGTTGAAGCGTAGTATAACAACGGGGTTCCTTCTTTTTTTTTTTAGTTAAATAAAGCCGCTTATTAATACAAAATCTTATGTAGTTAATTGATGCTAGCTCAAGAAAATACACATTTTGACTCAAATTTGAAACCGCATTTATTTGTAGGCGAAGTAGGTATAATTAAGCAAAACGTTTTTGTTCCGTGCTTTACTGATTGTCATGTGTCCGTGCAGGTTACAAGCGGAGAGCGGCGGCGCGCCCCCGGCGGCGGCGGGCGCGGCCCCGGGCGGCGCGCCCCCGCCCGCGCTGGGCGCCGCGCCCCCCGACCCCGCGCCCGACGCGGCCTCCGCGCACGCCTAGCCCGGCCCCAAGCTCACTCCTGCACTGTAACTTAGATGTAACTCTCAGCATAGTTAGTATTGGCATTGTATTCAAAATCGGTTCTAAGGAATCCTAGGTATACTATGTATGATGAATATTCGTAATTATTAGTATGTAAGTAAGTTTAAATGGCTGTGTGGTTCTCACTTAACGATAAGCCACTCAAATGATGTAGACTAACGCCCGAAATTAATAATCTATCCAGATTGATCGATTATTGATTTCAGCCGTAGATATATGATGTATGTAGCGACAACTCTGTAACGACCTACTTTAAGTGTCAATGCATTTCCAAGTATATTTATTAGGGCAACATTATCCAGCCCGTTAGTAGCGGTCTAGTAGCCGCCCATGTCTCCATGCCGAAACCATTGTATTCGCGAACACCGACAGCGCATAACGCGAACTTATCACTTCAATAACTCGACGCGAATGGTATTGTTTCACTCTCAGCTGTCATTTTGTCCCGCGTTATCGACAATTTAGCCGTTTACGTTCACTTTTATTTTGACTGCAAAAAAAAACCTTTATCGTGTCATTTTATTGCTTTCAAATGTTTTGGAAACATTTGATTCACAGTTGTACAGAAAACAATCTTAGGTGCAGTACTGTACCACAGTACCGCAATAAAAAATATTATAATTACGATTTTAAGATTTAAATAAACAATGGTTTTAATTATTTGTTTTGTGTCTTTAATTTATTACTCGTTTGCTGCGGAAACCCAAGAAACCCAGGAAACAGGACAACAATATTACAGAATTTCTATGGTAAGTAACGATTTGGTAATTTATAGCCGTAAATAGTGAGTATTTTATTCACAATGGATTTTATTGAGGTAGTAAAATCTCAATGTTTTGCGAGATGTAATATCCTACTTCAAAATCTCATGCTGAAGTGTTTTAATATGAAATCGGTGGGTATTGTTATTTTGGTTCAACAGAATATAATTTAATCCTTTTTCGCCTAGAATTTTCAATAAGCTATAACCTGCCTTGGATTGCCTATAAATGCCGAAATGTTTGGATTTGCTATTGGTAACAATTCCTATATCAATTACCAAATGTGGTACCATTTACGCTTTGAGGAAAGTTGATATAAGAAAACGAATAGGCAGAATTAGTCGTAAAAACTTGAACTTCTAAATGAGGAAGCATCCTATGCCCGCAATTAATCAATTCTTGTTCTTGAGGACGTTATTCTAAAAGTATCGTAACTTCTTGAAACGGCAATCAATCAGTTTCTTTTATTAGGTATCATCGCATGAGAATCCAGGTAGCCCAGCGTTGTTTGTCCACGGTGAGAGCCCAGTGTGGGACGCCGAAATGCAGAGCCTATACTTTGTGGATGTTCGTGAGAATAAAGTGCATCGCCTCGACTACGTGTCCGGCAAGATTTATACGAAACACATCAGTAAGTTGAGAAATAATGATATATACTAGCTAAACGAGCGAACTTCTTTCTGCCTGGCTGATTTTTTAATCTAAACCATCGAGAAAGCTACCCAAAAGCATATAGAAATCATTTAAATCGATCAAGTTGTTTAGGAGTTCAGTAAGATTCAAACGAAAACTAGCTCTAAAAAGGTTCTTGAAGTGGTTTTTAATGAATAGATTTAAAAAATCCAAATACACACGTTTTTAAATGTCACTCCATTAAAATGTTATCAATATCGGTCTATCTGTTTTTATAGTTCTAAATTGCATTGTCATCGGGTTTGAAGCTACCCTGAGAATTATCGGGCTAATTAGCTTATCAAGAAGTGCCTCAAAATTGAGTTACAAATTCAAACCGGAACGACAAACAAAAAGACAAAGCTTTTTCACGCCTATTCAGTTTTTATCATTGTGGACTTCAAATAAAAACTATAGAAAAATCAGAGCAACAGACGCATTGAGAACCTCGTTTTTTCACCTACATTCATAGAATTGAAAAATTAGTCATTTATAGAATTGTACATCTCAAGAATTGGTCAATTATAGGCCATGTAGTCATTTCGCGAATCAGGCATTCCTAGACTAAAACTAAATATATATGGAGGAAGTCTTTAACAAATTGTTGTTCCATTACCTGTAGACTACGGTGAAGTGACAGTAGTGTCCTTGGTAACGGGATCCCACCGGCTGCTGGTCGCCGTGCGGTCCAGCCTGTATCTGTTGGATTGGGCCATCGCCGGCGACGCGGCACTGCGCCTGCTCACCACAGTAGACCAGGGACAACCGGATAACGTCATCAATGAGGGGAAACCTGATGCGGAAGGACGGTTTTGGGCAGGTATGTTTTTTTAAGTAGTCATTCCTTCTCGGTGCCATACTTTGCCTACACTCAATTAGACCATGGAGGATACTTTAAATATTTTATTTTTACTTTATTTTATGTTTAACTCTTTGCCAACTTGAGGTGACGTTATCACGCCGAACCCAATGAGCGCGACGTGTCGCGGGTTCGATTCCCGCGTACGACAAATATTAGTGCGTTATGCCCAAATGTTTGTCCTGAATCTGGGTATCTTTGTGTATATGTCCGTTCGGCTTCTATCAGCTTCAAATCTGGCTTTACTAACCAAACATATCGTAGCCTACCATAATTGACTTATTTTTAACTCTTTCTTCAGGAACAAAAGGTCCTCAGACCGGCGACGACGTGTTACCAGACAAGGCGACCCTTTACAGCATCGAACAGGAGAGCTTCACGAAGCCTCGCATCCTAGTGCGGCCGGTGTCTGTCTCGAACGGCATCACGTGGTCGCTCAACAACACCGTCATGTACTACATAGACTCGCCGACACAGAAAATTGAAGCTTTCGACTTTGACTTGCAAAGAGGAGACCTGAGTATGTATGTTTTGATATTTTGAGACCATCTCCTCGCTCAGACATCGAAAAAAGATAAAAAATTTAAATTTTAAATCCTCCAAAGTAAATAAGTTGACACTTCATTGCCCACAGCTTTTAAATAACCGTTTTTATAAAACGATTTTTGTCTAAGAAAACAAACTAAATTAAAATCGCTCAATCTGTTCGAGAGCTATGATGCCACAGGCAGAAAAACAGACAGAAACCTAAAACTTATAACACTCCTGATTTTGCGTCGTTCGATCGCTGGCACATCGTTATCATAAAGGTTGTTTTGTGTGTTGTTCACTCAGAAACAGATGAAACAAATTATCAGATATCCTCAATTACCACATATTTTCTATCCACGAGTAAAAGAGCGGGCGCTGAAAATCTAACATTATATGCACATAGTGGTTTCTTAGGTTTACGCGAATGTTAGACATTGAAATGAAACTACTGCGAACTAAAATCTAAAATTAAACCGCGATAAAATCCGTAAAAGTAGTTTCATTTCAATTATATGCACAGTAATTAATTTACATTTCTTATCGGTAGCTGGTCGACGAACAATATTAGACATCACTGGTTATGGATACGACGACGCCGTACCTGATGGCATGACCATCGACAGTCAAGGGAATCTTTGGGTCGCGCTCATGTTTGGAGGAACTGTAAGTTTATCTTTCATTTTTATCTTCTGAATTTTGAAATAGTATATTTGCCTTAGTTTTTTCCGGTTTTTATTTGATTTGTTTTATTATTTGAGTCATGTTAAGCTTAACTTAAGATTCAGCCTTCAAAGTAGATACAAAGCGAGCATTTAATAAGAAAGAGGGTACGGATAAATTACCGAATTCAAACTCTTTTGAACGCTTCAATTTGTAACATGCTATACTACTACACCCCATAACACCACCTATATTCAATGAACACAAATACATTATTTATCCAGGTACTACACGTAGATCCCGACACTAGATCAATAGTGTTCGGGTACAAACTGCCCGTGTCGCGCGTGACGTCAGTCTGCTGGGGCGGGCCAAGTCTCGACGAGTTGTTCGTGACTACTGCGCGGGACAACTTAGACGCCACGCTTGAACCGCTCGGCGGCGCCATCTTTACTATACGCGGCACAGGCAGTAGAGGCGTTCAGCCGCACATGTTCCGATTCGATAACGCCGACTTTTATTGATCAAATTTTTGTATATGTATAATAATTGATTAGATTAAATAGTCTTTTTTTATTTGATGTTGTGGTTTTTTTATCAGGATTTTAAGTTAGCATAAGTTTGTGTTTCAGCGCCATTTTTGGATATAGATTTCCAAAAACAAAATGTGTTTATTTTCGTAACTCGTTTGATCTTCGAGAGTACATCTAGATATAGTAAAAAGTAGAGTATTGCGTTTTAATTCTATGTCGGTTTATGTAACCGACATAGAATTAAAACGCAATACTCTAATATACTCGTAATAATACACATAAGTGTCAGGAAAATTTATGTTAATTTAAACATTTAGCCTCGTGCCCTAATTAACTAATAAACTTTTTTCACGCCTTAACACATTATTACTAGCTAATTTTTAAAATCGAATCATTTATGAACCGTTACGAGAACATTTCATAAATTCTAAGCGAAGAGTGCACACAAATATGTTACTTTTAATTTTGTACACATTTTTAATATTTAATTTATCTTATTTTACGCTTGCCTTATCTGACGTAAGTGATTCACTCATCTTTACTTTCTCCAATTTCCAACCGAGTAATTAATATCGCACTGCGAGTAGCATTGGCTTATAATTATTTTCCAAAGCTTTAAAAAATATTTTCAAACCTTCGCCGTCGTTTTGTTTTCTCACACTATCTGTGTTTCCGGTGGCCGGGAGTCAAGTAGTACCTTACCTAATATTACAGGTGCATTATCTCAAGTCAAACGACTATAATGTATTTGAGTACACGAATCTGACATTCACACACGCGGAGAGCCCGGCGTGGGACCCCGCCAGCGACACACTGTACTGGGTCGACGTGCTCAACCAGGACGTGCACTCCTTGCACTACTACACTAAGAAGCATAAAGTTAAACATATTAGTAAGTATTATAATTACTTTCAAGAGATTCATGATTTTTTAACTATTTACTAACGCACCTCGTGTCCACCGCGACTGATTAAGGACTCCGATTGGGGCTGAAATTAGTCAGGCGATCCCGATAAATGCGCGTGAGTAATTGTATTAGTAAGTGATGATACGACGGGAAACTGCGCAATATACTGCGCATAGCCCCTAGCTCTAATTGATCGGCTCGATTACAGCTGATATTCGTAGAATCTAGCCAGTCGATTGTATCAATATCACATCACTTTTACATTAAAAATCACGTGTTTTTTACTCCCACTGGGCATATGCGTTCTCCATTTAATATTATTGCGAAAGGGCCATCTTTTCAGGTTATGGTGAAGTAAACATAGTCCAGCCAGTAAGGAACAGCAGCCGACTGCTGGTGGGCGTCAGGAACGAACTGTTTCTAATGGATTGGAACAAGACAGGAGACTCGGCTCTGAAGTTCGTCGCTACCTTCGATCAAGGATTACCTGAAAACATACTGAACGAAGGGCACATAGACGCACTCGGGAGATTTTGGGGAGGTATTTCAAATGCAATCAATTAAGCTTATTTTTGTTTACGACAGTTTTCGAAGAAATAATTACGACTTCAGTTATAATCTACGAACATGCTTTGTCTACTGCCTACAAGCTGATTAATCAACCAAAAAATGAAAAAGGTGACTTTTCCATTTCTATGTTCAGGCACAAAAGGCCGCCAGTTGGGCGACCGCGTAGCAGCTGATGAAGGCGCCCTATACAGCCTGGAAGCTCCTCACTTCATACCACGAATCCAACTCAAACCAGTGTCCATCTCCAACGGACTCGTCTGGTCTCTCAACAACTCCGTCCTTTTCTACATAGACTCACTTACGAGGACGATTGATGCCTTCAATTTTAACTTAAAGAAAGGGCAAATAAGTAAGATTTCCTTTGATTACTTACGGAAAACGGTGGGGACGCGAGTTAGTTAAATAAAGGAAGATTCCGTTGTTGTTGTCTGGGATCGATCATAATACGGTGCTTCTCGGTTAACTTGCTTCATTACAAGTTCAAGCCGTGGGTTGATATAATTCCTACTTGACTTTTTTTACAATAATAACTATTAACGAATTTAGAACTATCGTCGCCTTTATTCAATTTTAGGTCATCGACGTCCAATACTCGAAATAGGGGATTACTGGGAGGAGAAAGTGATTGCGGATGGAATGACAATAGACAAAGATGGCTTCTTGTGGATAGCGATGATGTTTCATGGATGTGTAAGTAATAGTTACCATACACTGTAGTAAATCAATTAATAAGTTACACCGAATTACTTACCAATATATGTGTGAGAGTTCCAGGTCATACAATTGTCACAGGCCTCAGGTGACACTATCCATACAAGAGTTTTCTTATCTATGTATTATAGCTTCATTTCTTTGCCGGACTGACATTTACTCAAAACCACACACCATAAACGCGTGCACATAGCGCGATGGCCGTCAAACAAATGACTACTTTTTTTAACAATAAGTAATATGGTATTACCAAACACCCCATATTGGTTACTAACTACCCGCTCTTTCTTAAGGAATATATTGATCCCATTTTCTAAATTCTTTGACCAATAGAAAGAGGCGTAGTTGTGAGAACCGTCCAGCGAAGTAAGCACGGGTCCCCTCGGGCAGCAGATCCTACATACTTCTATCGACACAAGTTGAAGGTCATCCATCTATAATTTCAAGTTTCTTCAGCCTGTTTGTGTTACAGATAGTTCGTATAGACCCCGACCGTCGTGAGATTGTGGAGAGGTACAAGCTACCAGTCACCCTGGTAACCTCCATGACCTGGGCAGGCAGACACCTGGACGACCTCATAGTGACGACGTCGCGACGCAACATGGACCCAGAGCAACTCGCTAAGGAACCACTCGCTGGATCTATTTTCGTTCTACATAAAATGGGCACAGCTGGTGCTCAGTCACATAAATTTAATTTTCCTGACGCTGATGATTATTAGATTAAAATATTGTTAAATAGATGATTTAGGAATAGAACTGATTTGTACCACCTGTCCCCATTCTCATGTAGCTCGAATCAAATACGGTTTCAAAACAGAACCATTTACATTGTATTTTGCACGTCTTCTCCAAAAAAAACACCTCTTTAATAAATTTTGTTAAATAATTATAGGGTAAACAAAGTAAACGAATAAATACTTATCAATGAAATAATTTATTAGAGCACATGAATACAACCAGAGTAATGTAACAAGAGACTGTAACACTTTAGACTCTATCAATAAATAACATCTAAACAACAGAAGGTCACGTGACAACAGCGAGGAGTGACTAGATCAGTGACCACGTGGCAACAACATCACTTCAACTATCTATAAAGGCCGGCCTACATTATCTTAGTGTTAGGGAGTGTTTCAGAAAATCTACTCGCTTTAAAACTTGCTCTTTAAGTATTATCAGAATAAGATCGGTTTTATGGCTCAACTGTTTATGCTGGTGGCAAAATGACACAACTGGAAGAAATATAAACATGCACTGGCAAGTATACTAGGGTATGCACTCTGCTAAACTCTACGATAATGTCAACCGGCCGTAACGACCGATATGAATACCCTATCCTCGCATTTTTAACCGTAAAATCGTTTTTTTACGGGTCTTTCTTTTCGAGTGCTCTCTATGGCAATGTAACGATGAAACTGGTTTCGGATAGGATATGAATACTGGTCGTAAGACCAAGATACATAACTGTTGAACAAACATCATGCTTTAAGATTTTCTCTGAACTTTAATTTTTAAACTATAGTATAGTTAACTTTTGCGTCTTTAATAATTAATTGCAACCACTATGTCACCCTTCTTGAACACAGATATATGACAGAATACTATTCCACAATTATGTATCTCAGCCAAAACTTCAATTCCAAAATATTCGTTCTATTAAACTTCGTAAATTTAGCGAAATATTTGTTAATTTAATTCGATATTTATTATACATAGTAAAACTTTATTAAATCATCGAAAAATGTAGAAAGACCCACCAATTATGTAAAGATGCGATATTTATACAATGCTACTTAATATCTAAGAAATTTGATTGCATGTGATACAATAACATTGCTTAGGCACATTTTTCTCATAAAATACAAAGAATACTGTAATTAATGTTAAAAAGCTTTACATAACTGACTTAATTAATTAACCCATACTTATGCATGCTCAAGCATTTTTCAATTCCAATACATTCAAAATTTATTTAAAGTAATATATGTATTCGAGACAAATTTAGATTCGAACAGAATATAATACATAGTTACAGTTATAAATTTATTATTCCAGGTATCACATGGCGTAAACAAATGACCTACTAAATATTGATGTATGACATTTATTCCGAATATTGAAACGCAACTTTGCTTTGAGATGTACTTAATATGCGTATCAGCGAACAATATAGAAAGGAAAATAATTTAATAGGCATTAAAATTATCAAAAATCGAGTAAGTTTTAGTATTCGGCCATTTGTTAAATAAATATATCATTTTTAAGTATTTTTTCTAAGCAATTTAACCTGTATATACTGCGGTATAATGTATAGGATTATTGTAAGTAAAATAACGCATATACCTCTTACAAAGACTCAACGTCGGACACAACTTCGCACGCCTTCACCAATGTTTTCCATTCACCGGTTCACATGCATAAAGTAATTGACATAACCAATCACCCGACTATTTCGCAACTAGAATATATAGAAACAACTCTATGCCCATTGAAATAAGAACTACTTTATCGGATTCTATCGCGACAGACAACTTGTGCTTGTGACTTTGTTCATACTCGCCGTTTGTCATTTTTTGGACTTACAAAATTCGCATATCAGTGTCCGAAGATACGCGCGATAAAATCCGTCAATATAGTTACCTCAACGAGTTCTTCGTATAAACTTTATTAACATTCTATACTATGAACGGATATTTTACAGCACATTCATACACAACGAGGGTAAGTAGAAACTATACTATTCGATATAAGAGCACTGGCAGTGGCGTTGTTACCCAAACTACGTGCTACAGTCATACAACTCTTATAACCTGTCAATACGAAGGAGATTGCCTTGCACCGGCCGGCCTGAACTTTTAATTATTATTTTGAACTCAAATTGTCATTCACTTTCTCTTAATCCAGGTTACAGATATAAAAATAATTAATGGACATAAAATTCACAACATTTCAGAGATATTAAACTAAATAGTTCAAGCACATACATTTTGCACATGGGCCTAAATTTCCATAGTTGTAGAATCGGCAATCTCCTTCCAACATCTCCATTCTCCTTCTACCACGTACATACAGAGTATCTACCTAATCTATGAGATAAGTATAAGTCATGGATTTTTTTATCAATAGTTGCGTGAATATGATATTTAAATTAAATACATTTGAGATGAAGTTTTCCTTTTGAACAAAACTTTTCCTATCGCCACAGAATGTAAAGGCAGTATATCATCCCAAAGAGAAATAGTTATTTGATTACATTGCAATGCTCACCAAAATACATTTTAGGTATGTCCTGAAAGTCCCGAGAAAGACAAGGACAAAATCAAAGTATTTTAGAGTCCAGCATGCCGTTGTATACTTTTGGCCTCGGTTGACGCCAGGCATACAAAACAAGGCTGCATGTATTTTTTTGACTAACTTATACAAAAGTATTGAATACTTAGGTGAGCACATACAATGAAACCATATAATATTCAGCAATCTAGTGAACTCGCTGAGTCATTCATTATAAGTTACCGACTTCCCTTATATCCTTCAGATTTGTACCCCACTCCTCTACGCACACTAAGTTTAAGATACACCGGTACCTCGGTAATAATTATATTTGGCTATCTACATTAAACAATTTACAACCACTTTCTGAAACGATGATCAAGACAAAAATCTCATGATAAGAGCTGTGATTCGTTGTTAGTCATGCGTCAAACAAAAATGACTTAATGTGATTGGTTGACTGCAAAACTAACGACCTATCACAGTTGTCCATTTTTGGTTTAGGCATGAAATTAAATTGATCAGCCTTTCAGAAATAAGGTATAGTATCGTACTTAATCTAATATTGATAATATTCCATCGCGTAAATTCCTTCATTATTAAGTAGTTAGAATTTCAAATTGATTAATTAATAGAAAATTAAAATTTGTATATATTGTAAATGTGAACATTAGGAGATCCTTACTCCTAAAACTTAACAAAATGTTATACTTTATAGTATTAAACAATAACATGGCGTAACTATTTATTATTTTAAATCACTCGACTTAGGTTCTTTGTACCTGTGGCGACGCAAGCTGCCGATACCAATTTACGGTCACATAGACAGCGGAGCCCAACCACTTATTCAGCGTTTAATTTTGTAGATGTATGGGTAGTCTCCAGAACATACTTGTGTACGAATCGACTAAGTTTGATTGGCAATCAAGGGTAACAAGACGGATGTGGGAGACTTACGTTCCAACAGGTACGAACACCATAATTATTATGATTAGCCTCACGTTATTTTAAACTTAACGCATATTAAAATAATAATTAACATTATAAACAACACTTTTATTTTAATATGCATACAGTTCTTAATTTCCCATTTTCCGCGCGAAAATATACCGTAAAAATATAGATAAATAAACAACAATAGTTTTTGAGAAAATATCACAAATGTCTACACTAACGAAACTATTCCCAATGATGTCCCACAGAGACTTGTAACATAATATTATATATCACTAATTATATTATCACCATAGACAGCAATTTTATAGAAACTAGCGTTATACAAAGTCTGTGCGTATATTAACTTTTTTAATTCTCTTTACATTTTTCACAAACAAGAGTATCTAGAGAATCCTATTTACGATAAATATAAGCGATTTTTTACTTCGGTATGAGACGGTCGATGTTACTGTTTTTACGAGATATAAATATGACGGACGACCTACAAAATATTCTCGAGTGACATTTAGTCTTATCCTCTATAAAGTTTAGTAACTATAGCGCCATATCTCAATATGACACGATACTCAAGTTTTTAGGATCAACCCCGACTGAAAGCAGCGGCCCGCAGCGGCCGACTTAGGCACATCGAGCCTCGCGGCGAATCGCTGCCTTAGCCTTTAAATGACTGTAAACTCTTAACTCAGGTAGATAAGATTTAAAATTGCAATAAAAACGCTACCGGCCGCTGCTCTCAGTTTAAATTGACCTTCAATTGTCTGCCCAACACCACACAGTGTATATCGCTAGTTTCCAGTCACCTCTACTCGGGGTGTCCCGGCTATAGCTTGGGCGCGACAAGCCCGCTCATCATGTCGAAGGTGTTTCCGTCGGGCGCGACCCTCACGTCGCCGTTGGCGGTGCTCACCACGAGCCAGCCCGCCTCGTCCAGACCCTTAATGGTACCGTCCACGGGGGAAGCGTCAGCCTCGCTCTTTACGCGTATTGCCTCACCCCTGCGAAATAGAAATGAATATATTGTAGAAGCGCGTCCATCGATTAATGCTGGATGAATGCAGATCAAAACTTAATTTCTCGCGCTAAAGCAGTTTAAGTCTCTCAACGGTATTGAAGGTAACGGTGTCTATTTATTCTAATGCAGTTTAACATTGCATAAATTAACCGCTTGTGAGTAAGAGTGCACTATCTAGCTTCCAGATACAGTAAACAGTTGTTAATTTATTTTACCGTCATCGTTTAAGAAATGTAAAAATATCTTCTTTGAAATTTGAGCCACAAAAATGAACTGTTTAGACGACAACACATTCCCGATACGGCGTTCAAAATCATACATTGCCATCATCAAACAATTATCCAACTCACGTATGCAACCAGTACTGGTAATACTGTTCTAGGAAGGCGTCGATCCCGCCGTCGGTGGCCATGTACTCGAGTATCCTCTCTAGCTGCGAGCAGTAGCGCGCGAGGAACTTCTCGATGGACATCGGCGCGAGGCTGGCGCCGTGCTGGCGGTTGTGGTCGGTTATGATGTCGTTCACGCAGGTCGTCGGGACGCTGTTCGATATGTTTACACCGGTACCTGGGAAATTTTAGATAGGGTTTTATGTTTGTGTATTGTTTAATGATATAAAATGATTAAGTATTAGCTATAGTGAACTTGAATGACTTTAGTGTACTTCTTAAATGGCATTCCCTTGAAGATGAATCACCATATTAGATGAATCTGGGGTTCTACCAAAGCAATATTATTAATTTTTCCTCCGATTAGGTCCGAAACTAGTCGGGATATACCGATTATTACGCGTGAGTAAATTGTTGTTAAACAATCATTTTATATGCTCTACGTTGTTTTTAGTTTGATCTCAATTGCAGAAGGGAAATTCTGCTGTACGCTGTACAGACATGTACGTAAATCTTAGGTAAGAAAGCTAAAGCTGTCAGAAACTGACACTGAAAATATCAATTAAAAACCACACAACCGTCAAGGTAACTAATCAGTAGATATTACCTATATTGACGTATACATCTTCTCCGATACAGTTCGCCGTGGTGATGGTGCCGCCTATTTTAACCTCTCGTCCGAAGTAAATGTCGTTGGGCCACTTTATTCTGTCAAGCAAACATAAGTGATTTTTAAAACAAGTTCATTTATTATTGGAAGTAATTAGAACTTCAAAAAAAACCTTCAAACATTATTTCATATTTAAATATTCCGGGGTATAGTTGAGGACAGCTAAAAGGAAGAAATTGAATTTTGACAAAAAAACTACTATTTCTGTTTAAAATTTGATTTGTAATAGGTCTGGCCGCGTATGTACCTGATGTCCAAGTGTTCATACGTCGGTTGGGAGCGTATCGCTCGCACGGCAGCAAGCGCCGCCGCGTGCTGCACTAGTGGCAAGCATGGCGATATTGTTAGCCACACCTGAGAAAGTAAATAACAATATTGCAGTTACTTATATGTTTAGGAAAGAAACAGAAAATAATGATGGTATAGATAATATAAGGTATATATGTATATAGCCCTGCCGAATAAGTGTTTTTGCGTCGGGTTAGATTTAAAACGAGATAATATTATGGTGTTCCATGAGGCCCTGAACAGAGAATTGTGGTAGGATTTGGAGGAGGCTTTTGCCCAGATGGGGGTTACTACAACAGCAATACTATTACTTTTATACCACCACTGTGGTAGAATAGTCTTTCAATTTTCAATGAATCTTTTACTTCAATTTTTTCCTCTCATTTTTTTACCTTTGCAGGTAGCATTGTTATCCATTTTTATGTAAATTCCCCTAAACATGATGTAGTTGCCGTTACTGACCTGCAGCGACATAGCAGCCTGGCCGGGCGGCGCTATCCACATGTTCCCCGCGCGGCCGCGGCCGGCGGCCTGGCGCCGCGCCACTGCCCCCACGCCGTGCGCCAGCAGCGCGCTCGTCACGTGCATGGTGGTCGACATCACGTCCGCGTACACTACCAGCCGACCCAGGCTTGTCGTCGTCAGATTCTGCAGAAAACCAAAAAAAAAATGCATTCTAAATGAGGATTGTCTACCGCCTTCAAAAGTTAGGAGAAAGTTTTGAAAGTTTAATATAATCCAGGCTGAGCAGAGAATCTCTTCCCATATGTCAAAGACCGTGAAACTCAGGACACTTTTTTCAACTTCCGATTTTATATTTGTCTGAAAAATACCTAAGGCATAAGACAGGCGGGCGTCTAGAGCCCTAAGTGTTTTTTTATTATATGCAACGGACATGCAAAATTGATTCTTAGTTTCAGGGTACGAGAACTCAATGCCTTTATTCAAGTATCAACAATTTTACTTTTATCTCACAAACTTAGAGCCCCCTCTACGCAATCGCTCCTTCTTCTTTTCTTCCCATTCACCAACCTGTAATATCCCACATTATACTCACATCAAAGTACTCGACGGTGGAGAAGTGCTCGGGGCACTCGTACACATGCACGGGCAGGAAGGTGGCGGAGGGCGGCTGCTGCGGCTCCTCCCCGCGCAGACACCACTGCACCGTGAGCTCGCCCAGCTGCTGCAGGCGCGCGCCCGCGGAGACCGGGCAAGTCTCCACCAGGCGCAACTTGTGCTGTTGGACGCAACATTATATATAACTACACATTTTGGTATTAAGGGATAGGGAATTTTCTGTCGTTAAATAATTCCAATTTAGGAAAAATAATGTTTTTGAAATGTATTTTTTATTTTTAGACCACTTTAAAAGTAAAATTGGTACTTGTTTAATTGCTTATCTTTCACTTCACTTTTTGTTTGTTTAACTTAGGTTTATTTAGAATGCAGAATTTGCCTATGGCTTAATATGAGGGTGTTTTTTCACCAGTTTAATACCTACATTTGGTTTAATGATATTATACCTCCCAATTATAAAAGTCCAGTTTTTTTAACTTGATAAAAAAGAGGTATAGTCGTCGAAGTGGTCCAAAACTACCAAATTTTACATTTAATTCTTCTTAACGACAGAAAATTCTATGTAACACGACATGCAACACATAGACAAAATAAGAGATCGAATTTACAGGAAATGACGCGAATAGCTTGTTTCCATTGTGTTTGACTTATTTACAAAGCACGGTTTTAGATGTTTTAGTTTATTTCGGTGACCTAAGCAATGATTAAAATTTAAAAGACAAATTTCCATGGTTTGATAAAATATATGTATAGCTTAGAAAATATTTCTTTTTTTTGTAGCAAAAATAGTTGAATAATAAAAATAAGAAAGCTTTTGCGTGCAAAATATAAAAGTGAGTTACCTACGTGACAGTTCACAATAAAAGCATGATTTTATTTTTACAATAATGTTTCAAGAGTGAGAGAATATTTTAGATCGGCTTCCTCATGACTTATGTCATATTTACTTACATAAAAATATAGTATTTCTAGGGCTTGGTATCAAGCAGTTTTTAACAAAAAAAAAACGAATACAGTATATACTGTATTCGTATTACATTTAACAATACTTGATTCCAAACATTTGTTGAGTCCTAAGAACCTACGTAACATCTAAATCAGTACCACTTGACGAAATTCCGTCCTGATTACCTAATTCTCACGACCTCTCTATTACATTTACAGCCACATACAAGAACGACACTTAGTCAAGTGCTGTTCTAAAACGCATCCTTGTCTCTTTGCCCAATCGGTAATGAAAAAGGCAGGTTTTTCGCTAAGAGCGATTTTTTGCTAAGCGCCTGCTATGCGTCGTTCTTGCATAAGGCTGGTATAGTAACACATTTAGTGTAAAAACGGAATCTCACTCTTGAAACGTTTAGCGTCGATCTACATTTACGTATCGAGTGCTTGTGAAGCGGTACTGGCGTCTCACCGGGCATCACACGGTCACGTGGCCGGGGCCCGCCGCGCGCTTCGGCCACGCCGCCTAGCGGACAACACCACGTCACTATCGTTACACTGTGATCGATGGACGATGGACGATAGACGATTGACACGGTAGCATTGTGTATTCTATGACAACAGGAATTGAGTGAAACTAAGTTGAAGACTAGTGGGTTTTGGTGTATTAAGTCAGTCTTAGGCTCAAAAAACACCGAAATTGCAGCAGATTTGAGCCTTAATTCTATAATATGAACAGACGTGCCTGGTGCCTAGTATACCCAAAGTTTTTTTGCTTAGATGAAGACGAATAATCACAATCTTTTCATCGTCTTTTGCATATTTCTTTTTCAAAGTGATTTTTAATTAAATAGGGCGATATGAAAGACGTTTAACAGGACAGCTATTTGTGAATTTAATTTACCAACAAATTTCGGAAGTAGGTACCTAAGAACAGAATTAATTCGATGAAAAAAAAACCATTGCAAATTGAGTCTTATGTCATTGTCGCTAGAATACACAATGTGATGATAATATGATCTACCAAACTCGTATTAAACCAAATGACGGTGTCTCTACAAGCCGGACGACACGTGTGTTACTGTTTGTCAATACCTATTTAAATACATTACAGCTAATTATGCAAATATGCACATCACAATATATTCATCTACATTTGCTTCCTAATACAATCAAAAAGGTTGCTTATAACGACATTTATATTTTGATAAGGAGTCGCTATAGAGAAGAGGTAAGTATAAATATTTGTGGGTTTGTAAGTCTGGGGATATAAAACCATCTCTTCAAACACGACTGTTGAAGTTGTTAAAAGGTGACACCACTCTCCAATGTAAAGCGCTGTCCCACTTTCACAACAGCAAGTCTTACTTTAAAAAGAGGTGCTAATCCCCTGATTGTACATAAAATAAATGAACGAGGACAATTTATCATGTTTTCTTGTGTTCCTAATTATGTTTGTAATATCAAAATATAAACATCAAGTCAGCTATTGCTACATTAATGGTGATGCGAAATAAACATACAAGTGATATGTTTGTGTGTTTGTGTTTCGTACCACGTGGTTTCCTAGGAAGAATCCTCTGGTGTAGTCGATCTGGTTTAGTTCCTGTGGCTCCTTGACGTGCAGGCCAAGGATGTCTCCAAGTATTTTGTGGATGATGCCGAGTCGAGCCTCGTTGCTTTTTATGCCTTCCTCGCCTAAGTAGTCGCTGGGATCCGCTTCTAAATGTATCTAGAATATGCATGGTAGTGTTAGAAGATGAGCAATTACAACTTTTCAGAGATTGAGATGGGAAGTAGTGGAATAGTTTTGTGTGAAATTGTGTTGTCCCTTTTGATGACGCTTTTCTCATTTTTAATGTGTGGAGACCTGTTGTCGTTTTTGAAGAAGCCGTTAGTCTGAGCCGGTAAACTAAAACCTTACATTTCATGGAGTGCAGATGGAGTGTCCCCGGATATTATTTAACACTGTCATACCTGTGAGAAGATAGCAATGCCGCTGTTAGTGAGATCTGTGGCCTGCAGTAGGGAGGGTGTTCGCCATGTCTCCTCTGAAGCCAACACTTGGATGTCCAGCTCATGCCCGGGATGCCCCGTGTATTTTGATGGCCTACACACAATATCTAATTAATTGTTTCATAAAAAATGTACAAATATATGGTTTTTATTTGTTTATTTGACATTGGCTAATTGTATTTTTTCAGGTCTTAAAAACTTGTGAATAACTTCGGTGCTTAAGTATTTCTGTTATGTTTTTTTCGAAATATGTTGACATTAATTCGTTATACAATATTCCTCTGTGGTTATCCAGCCACAAATGTGGTATATTGTGTAAATATGTGTTTGAATAATAATCTGTTCAATCTGTTTAAAAAGCATTTGCTAATGATTTTCGTTTCCTTCAGACTCAATTAATCACTGGAATTGAATAAATTAAGGTGTCAAAGCTATTGGCTTTCAGCCTTATCTGTCTTTAATTGATTAATTCCTCTAAGTATAGTGCGTCTGTTGCGATTTGATACAGTGAAAAAACGCTACGAAAAACATTCCATTAAACTATGCCTATTTATAAACTACTTTGCTACAATAAAATAATTATATAGCCGTAAGTTTTCAGCCACTCTATTTTGAAAATCATGTGTTTCGTAATGTGTCATAATTTGACTAAAATCGACTTAGATCCTCAGGTAGTTTTCCAAAAATATTCGATATGTATTTTAAAAACAAGGATTAAAATAACATCAATGATCGTGAAAAGTTTCCAAGGGGGGTTTACGTTAAACGAGATCTCTGTACCATTTATAACTTTGATTTTTTTGTTTACGTGATAAATGAGAAAATACGTATCCTATATTTTTAGGAAAAATATCTGACGGATGTTTTAGTAAAGTACCCAGTTGTACAAAAGTAAAGAAATGTACCAATGTTCTGTCTTGCCTTAAAGATAGATAAGATGTTACGCATACACATGCATATTTTCTAAATACAAATTGTATTATATAGAACTTTTGGTAATAAACATTATTAACTAGAGATGGGCCATATTTCAGATTTGAAGGTTGCTACTATTTTTTTTTTTTAAATACAATTATTTTTGTATTTAACATAACATTCTTTACGCCAATCTGTGAAATTACTTATAGAATATCAAAATCTTTTATCATTTGCTTGTTAAATTCTCCCAATAGAAAGTAAAGATACGGAGCGAGTGAATCCACGAAGCAACGGCTAAATTTACTGCCCGGCATTGTATGCCAAGCCCATTTCCAACCATTTTATAAACAAAATCTATGACTATAAAAAACTAACTATCATTGCATGTAAATGAAAAACTAGCAGTTTGTAAATAAAATACAAAGCATAATGTATCATTACATGGAGATCTCTAATTCAATATTATGTTTTGCGTACCGATACATATTATTTTCCTGACTTGCTCTGCAAATTGAGGAAAATTTTATTATGTAAGCAAATTGTTGAAAACATGGAGTATTAAAAAATGGAGTGTTCATAAATTGAATTGCCTAATATCTATTGAGTGTTCAGAGTGCAGGATCAATCAGAATTTTGCATTTGAAACCTCCATTTGCTCATTACTCTGTGTTTTAACTGACATTAATCACACACACATAACACACATTTAAATAGAAGCAAAACTTACTGTCGGTCGCTTTCGGTTGAGAACTGTTTCTTGGCGGGCGACGCTTGGTAGCAGAAAATGTGATGTTTCATCTTCACTGAATTCCATTTGTCGTAATTGAATTGTACTATTTCATTTTCACGAACCTGGAGAAAAAAATAAACTTTAATATTTCAAATGAAGTCGAAAATGTTGTCTACTTTGCAAAGATGAATAGAATATAGATGATTGCAAATAACGTGTACTAAATACTCGTGAGTAAACCGTTGCATCATTTAATAGCATTTACATATAATTAAGCTTTGCCCTTGTATTTACTTACTTCAAGGTTTAAAATCCTTACCGTGTCGACCCGGTCTGTGTAGACCCTTATTTGTCATCATCTATATTCTATTCATGTAAAAACAAGAAGGTTGGAAAAGCAGACAAAGTTGCAAGTTAACCACCTCGGCAGTCTTATAGTAGGGCAGCACGGAGTGCAGCAGGTCAGAGCAGAGCGCGAGCAGACGGCCGCCGGCCAGCAGGTGCGCCAGCAGCAGCGGCGCGGCGCGGCCCACGCAGCCCGCCACCGCCACGAGCGCCGCGCGCCCGCGCCACGCGCCCGCCTCCAGCGCGCTGCGCGACACCACGTACAGCGTGTACCTGCGCCGCGCATCATACACATGCACCTCTAAGCTAATCTGTTCATAGTGTGCTCACGAACGCATTTCACCTCCGTTGTAAGCGATGAGAAGGGGGAAGCAACAATAACGCACACGACGTAATGCTGCCGCTCATGGATCTCGGGAGGTGCATGCACAATATACTACACTTTTATACATTTAAAACAACCTTCTAAATAATTAGGTTGAAGATTAAGGCTTAAGGCCCTCGCAGACGGAATGAAATGGCTACAGTTTATTTTCTTTGAGCGTTAACAGACACCTTGGTGGCTTTTACATCATCCAATCATTTCAGTTATGGTCAAATTCAAATTTGTAACTGACCAAGTGACATGCTTTGAAACAGCCCAGTAGAATGTAGATACCGATAGAAATTCTACAAACGTCCTCTTGCACATTGTCCTTATTCAAAACGACCGTTGGTATGCATGAAGAAGTTGATTTAGAAATATTTCACTTCTCATTTACATAAAGCTCATAAGTGTTTAGATTTGCATAACCATGTTTGCCGAGTAGGAATCTAGTTGGAATTTATGATTAAGATACGAAGAATAGAATAGAATATTGCTATAGAGTAATAAATACGTCACGAAAACTGAGAAAGTTTAATGTATTATTAGAAAGCTTTGCTTATTACAATAACAGCACACTGACACTCACACTCACCTATCGCAATCCAACACTTTTCTGAGGGATGCTTCCAAATTATCTCTAGCTACTAAACTATCAGAATATATCAACACATTTGGTGACTTTGTATTTACTAATGGACGGGAACTCTTCACAGATTTTGGCGTGCTCTGCTGAGACGTCGAGCCCCGGGCCGTCTCTTCCCTCACAGGGTAACAGTCTATCTGAGACTGCGGTCTCTTCGGCCCGGTCGTACTAACTATCCTCTTATGAGTGGTTACAGATTTAATTTGACTAGATATGTTTAATAAAGAAGTGGACAATTGACTTGTGCCTTTTTTCAAGTCGAGTTTCAAACTGGACTTCTTTGGTGTTATATTATGTTGTATTTCTACGGTAACATTTTCAACTACTACTTCTTTGTCTTCAAGAGCATCGGCGGGTTCTGTTGGCTTTGCTTCCTCAGGCTTTTCTATGTCCTCCCCTGATAATGATTTACCAGTGTTTACACTGACGTCAGCTAAAGTAACAGTTCTTTTCACAGGTGGTGCTTCAAGCACCAGGTCTCCACTGCTACCATTCATTTGTATAGTATTCTTTGTGTCAGATTTGATGTCTACAACCTTAGAGAGCTTTCTAAGCAATGCTGCATGGACTGGCCACTGGAACTGTCCCACTGGTTGTTTTAAACTGTACTGAATGTCACTACGGAGACTCCTCATAGAGGGGTCTGAAGCCTTATTTGGTTCTCCTGATAGCTGAACAGCTACAGAAAAGATTAGTGTATTAGTATTTTAAAAAAGCAAATTCACACAATAGTAATTAATGAAAGCTGCTTACTTTGTATCCTCACTACAGGGAGACAGTGGTCTATAACAAATTCTCCACCGATGAAGTTGAAACCAATTACACTGAGATGCTCTATGTTAGTCTTGAGTACTATTGCTAAGTGAGAGCCGGCCTTCCACGCTACTGGCTGCCCCATAGACTCCAACTGAAATGTAAAATATATATTTTTCATTGAGTTTTCTTTATAAACCTGTGTTGGAAATAAATCCAGGAACTGTTGAACTACAATGTTATATCACATATTACACTACCATTTCAACACAAGATTTTCATTGGAATGATTTAGGATGCTCCAGCTTCAAAGTATTTCAATATAAAAACTTAATTTAAAATCTCACCATTATGATATCTTGTCCTGTGTTTTCATGGGGATCCATCTCACATTCAAACAGTACATCAACATTCAAGTCTGTGATGGGAGACTGTTCACTGGAGCCGAGAGGCAGTCCACCAGCACATGACACCCAGTCACTGATCTCAATACACTGGGTAGGCTTCATACTGCAGATCCTTGTAGCATTTGTGTAGTCCAACAAATCACATAGATATGCATTCTTTGGATTTGTGCACAATTTTGAACTTAAAGTGGGAGTTTCTGTAATTAAAATTGTATTATTTGAATACTTTGCTGATATAATACATTTCCACTAAACTGTTATGTTGTATATAAATAGTAAGTAAAATAAATCCAATAAATAAAATTATAAGTTCATGGTAAACTCAGAATTTTAATTTATTTAAAATTTGTACAAATTAACCAACAAATTAAGTTGTATTTTTTTTCTAATGCCTAAAGTATGACCTAACTTCGGTAGTATTATAACGTAAGGCTTACCTGCAGCATTTTCCGGAACTTTGCAGAATGCGACACTCGTGTTACCATTTAAAAACTCCAAAAGTCGCGCTCTGAACGAGCGAATCCGCCAGGTCTTTATAAAGGTCATTGCGATATATATCGGTGTAAAAAGCATGGTTACCACTAGCACAACACCGCCACACAACCCTAACACAGCAGCATTTTATTGCAACGCACGAACAGACAATATACTTATTCAAAACTTAAAATAAATTGGGTTATCGATTCTAAAGTCCATCGATAAAGCAAAAAATGTTAGTAAATAAAACTGTATAAAATACACAGTAAATGAATTATATCTACAGAATTTAGTGTTTTTGCACCTACACAATACACTTACGGCTATTCTTTTCTATATTCCTAATATAATAATTCAGAAATTCGATAATTCATTTTCAGTCGCTAGGAACCAATTGCGTTCCTTTACTCTTTCCATACGAAGTTGAATCTATAGAAGACTCGAGGAAAAATATACATAACAAACTAAACAACGCTTTTAAAATAATTATAATACAATTTAATTGCGCAATGATGAGAACTTTTCTCAAGTTTTTGCTCTAATAACAACCTGTCAATCCCCTTTGTTTAAAATCAAATTCTGAATTTCTGAAACAAAAATAGTTTTTTGACGGCTTACATTTAGAAATGATTTATAGAAATATAAGTTGCTAAACGAGGAGAAAACTTTTTTTAATATTTTTTATCTGACTTGTTGACCACTGCTTTTAAATATTTTTTCATTTTCAAATGGTTTCAAAAAAGGACATTATGTCGCATTTTTGCTATTCGTAGGCTTCTACGTACAGAGAAGTATTTGCGTAGAACGGAGTAGCAGCATTTTCTGTCAAAATAAATGCGTTCAGAAACGTAGCATGAGGATAGTTTAGAAACATTTACGTAGAAAAATAATTTATCCAGATAAAACAATAAAGTTATTTGATGGAGAGCTAAAATCAGTGTACTTAACGTTTCTATACACACATATCCTTTGAGCCTCAAACTTGCTTGAGTCATTTCAGATTACATGAACGAATGTCCCAAAGTAGGTATAATTATATCATTTATCACATGTCAGTGTAAATACTAAGTAATAATACTAAAAAAACTAATTAAGTGGAAACTAAACATAGCTTAACGTCATTACACAACAAAGTAAGCGCCACGCAGTAGTCACGCTTGATCGTGATTCGCCTACAGCATAATTATCCAATACAAAGATATACCAAGACCAAGGGCATCTACCTATAGCGATGTCAAACCAATCAGTTGATATCGATAATGATTCTACCTGGTAAAGAAAGATCATGCTTCAGTTGTAGCAAATACCTAAAGTAATTAGTTCAAGATACTCATTATCTCGGGTGGCAGATAATTAGACACCCCTCATTTACGGCCTTATCGCATTATCGTCATTCATCGTCACTGTTGCTGGATCTCGTAAACATCAAAACATTCCTTTATTTATACTTAGTGGGACTGCACAACATCTTTTTAGATAAAGTATGTACTTACTGAAAAAGCTTACTCAAGTATATTGGTTGTTCAGGACTTGGTAGACGGTACTTACATACTAGTATTGAGTACCTAGAAAGTTAAGGTTGTTATTTTGCTGACTAATGGTGTTTAGGTACAGATTAGCCATTATGGTGCATACGCCTCTTGTTTACTTTTAAAGAGAGTTATTTTTACAATCATATTGGCGCCCATCGTGGGACATTTGCCAGAAAAATGTGGAAAGTGAAAAGTAAAAGTTATTATTGTATTATTGTGGATGATGACAAAGTTGTTCGCAAGTACCTGTTCGTTTTGAAAACATTTACAGCGGGTAGAGAGAACTAGGAGAAATACATTTCGTTAAACTATGCTATTGCATACGGACATCGAACCCAGAATGTAGAACTTTAAATTTAAAATTACTTAACCGCAACTCAAAGTTAGAAGTAGTTCGTATTAATGTTTACAGTAGATACCAAATCTCTGATACCCTAGTACAGTCAGCAACAGCAGTCTGATAACACAATATGATAACATAGTTCCTTTTTAAGTGGCATAAAGGAAATGTTATTTAATATGTCACTACCAATTCTAGAGAGTCAATCTCATTTTATTGCAACAAAAAATATTTAATTTGATTGTAATTATACAGTTGTGTTAAATTTTTTATTGTGTTAACCGAATTCTGTTGGCGACGGTACCTAGGACTTAGTACCTATTTACCTAATTAGCAGGATGTATTCAATTACGACATTAGGGCATAATATATGGCTGTCAAATTAGTGAGTATCACGTGCCCAACAGTTAATAATTATGTATGACGGAACACGTGTCTAACTGTGATAATAATTAATTACTGCTAGAAATTATCTGTGCCGCCATCGCGCCATCTTAATTGATTAACCGGATAAAATCAGTTTATCTAGCGCATATGACACGCACGCGACTTCTGCCCTGTGCTGAATTTCAGCGGGTATCTTATGAAGTAGATTTCTTGGACAAAAATGAAAATAAAATAGTAATAATACTAATAATATACGTACCGACTGAACAGAAGAATACAGAAGTATACTTAAACCTGATTTCTATTTAAAAGAGTAGAAAGATAAAGGTCAACTGGCACCTTAGATATTACTAGAAAACTAAGGTAAAGGGAGGTATTTTTATCATCTAGAGGACTATCAAACTGATTTCATTATAATCGAAATTAAATTGAATTTGACATTAAATTTGATACAATAACACACAGTATTTACCTAAAAGGACGCACCTCCCAAAAATATTTTATCGTAACCGTGTAGATCATATTATCGGTAATCAAATTCAACAAGCTTAAAAAATAAGTTTGTTATTAATAAACAATTAGGTAACTAATTAACTAAAGTCGGGTAGATATCATTAGAAATAACAGTCTACAAGTAGGTACCTACGTGACTGACAGTCAGTAGGTACCTAATCAATATCAAAGTGAAATGCAGCTCTGAATAATAGAAATTAAAAGGGGACTGATTATCGTGTTGTTTACCAGCGGGCTCCATGCTCAATGATAAAAGTAGCGTTTGTATTTACATTTGCGTAGTCGCGATACACACGGCGCGCGGAGTGCACGGACGTAAGCGAGACCCACAGTGCGACCGGTAGCTTCAAAATGGAGTTGAACTTTATAACAACACTTATTAAACACGATGTGAACCATAATGTGAAACAGTGCTTCAAATCTAAAAAGCCTTTCAGTGAGTACTCCTATCCTTACTTATTTAGATAACTTAGCTTAATATTTTACCTTTTTTTGTACGTAACATACTTAATCCAAACAAAAAATACTGTAAAGTTATTTAGCTTAGTTATATACAAAATGGTGAATATAATATATCATTTGTTCCGGTTGTCTTGTCATATCAGGGATGCGAACACATAATTTTCAATGACTTCGTATCACAGGAAGCAAACAATTGCAATCAGAAGTTGATGTGGAGTCAATAGACTTCTGTTTGCCAGCGCCCATAAGATATACTCGGACACTATGTATATAGGTAGCCTGAGTAACAAAAGTGATTAGACTAGATTAGACTTTAATTCCATAGTGATTTAGTTTTGTTTTGATTAGTGCAAAACACAATACTCCATGTAGGTTTTATTACCACACTACTCAGGCATTTTAGAAAGACCATTGACTGACAATTGTGTAGTCTTTGAACAAACTAATCAGCATATCAGTATCCACTTACTGCCTTTTGTTCGAAACGATATTATCGTAGGAAAGTTTTGAGTCGTTATTAATAATATAGACCTTTATAAAGACACTTATTAGTACAATTACATAGTTGTTATAAGAGGTTAAAATACTCGAATGCGCGGCGAGTTAAAGGAGTTAATTTTCCACACTTAATTAGGTCTTGAGACAGTATAAATCTTAATGCTGAGTCTTATGGCTTCTCACATTATTGGAATATTGAAATCAATAAACCAAATATACGTAATTCCTTGAAAGTATATTGTATAATACCTACTTACTTACTTTGCCGTCAACATCCATAGGTCCAGTCTATTCTTCCACCTCTTTTGACAAAAACTGCTGAGGAAATCTAGTCCACTAAACAAAAAATAGTGGCACTAAGGACTAGAGCGCTATACTTACCTTTACGGACAGTTTTCATAACTTCTTCTTTATTTTCAGTCGAGTGTAGATCAGTCAGAACATCTTCGATCACAAATTTAATGCCATTTCCAAACTAAAACTCATTAAAGATTATATTATTAGTATTTAATAGATAAATATTTTATAAACTAAATGTTTAGTCGGCTAGTGGTATTTAACTATGTTCCGGATATCCTATATCAGCCTATTTGTCGTACAAATACCTGTTAGTAACTCGTTTCTGCATCCTTCTTTGAGATTAAAAGCTGCCTGTTAATTATACGAAGTCATTAGACATACTTACCTTGCCAATAGACTCGAAGCATAGGCGAAGTTCAATGAACTGCTAGATTTTGTGTTTCTCGGTATCAATATTTGTTCTGTTATCAGTTCGTTAAAATTGCGTTACTAAACCAATCTAATTGGGTAATGACGAATACGCGACTACTGTCGTAGGTATAACTGCATGCGTAAAACGTCCATGAGTCCATGACATTATTAGAAACACTTTGTTTATGTTTAAATAACATAATGATGCATGTAATATATCTTCACTGTAAGAGATACGAGATAGGTTTGGGCGATATGAATTGTTGTATGGACGGTGAGTGCGATTGAGACAACGATATCTTGTTGCTCTTTTCAGATGCACTAAGTTTCAATACTCACTCAAGATACTGATACAAACCTTTGCATTAACTTTAAAACCCCAAGGTATAAAGAACTGGCTTTGTAATTCATTCACTTTCATAGAGAAAATATTATGTGAGGGCCAAGTCAGTACAGAAGAATAAGCGGCCGTTGACCTGCGTCCTTACTACATTACCATTTTGCTAACTGACCAATCTCTATAATATATACAGTGGCATGAGCCCCATATCTGTTCCTATCTACTAATTATAAACGCGTTAATTATTTTCAACCAATAACACGCTCCTACAAGAGTTTAAACACTTATCTATGTTTGAATAAGTATTTGTGTTCATTCAAGTGCTCCCTAGATCTTATTGTTTACGTTTTTAGGAACAAGTTAATTAACAACATACTTACGCTTCGTAAACATTGTTTACCTTATAGATAAGTTTAAATAGCTAATAACCTCTTTTGTTTCTCTGAAAATTAATTCTAGATTCAATTACTTAATGGCCAGACTTGTCAATCGAATACTACGAGGCGTTGATATAGGTACAAGAATAATATGGAAATGTTTTACACAAGTACTTACGAGTTAACAATCGTTTATTTGTGAAGCCATGTTGACTTAGGACGATTGTCAAATAAAACACATTATTGTAGGTAGTTTTGTTACATTCGACCGACAAGTGCGCAGGCGCAGTAACCAAGCATAATATTTTTGTTTACCCACAATTTCTTATTGGTACCTAAAGTTTAATACAAGTCAGTGTAAGGTAGACATCCTTAGTGATAGCCGAGTGCAAAGAACTTGAACCGTGACCGTGATTTAAATAAGTACCTTCTTACGAATGTGAAATAATGTTGCTTTTCTTTTACTTTGCAGTTAGCAGAAAAGAAGAAGTCATGGCAATCAAAAGCAAATTTCCCACCAAAATACCCGTAAGTATTTACCGAATTCGAATATTTTTGAGGATCAATATTTAAAAAAATTGAGGCGCATATTATAAAAATTGAGTCCCTTGTTGGATAAATAATGAATATCAGTGGTAAATAGAAAAGGAAGGCATTTTCATATCATTCCTCTGGGACTGCGCAAAAAATTCCTTGCTGCTTTAGTACTTGTACCTACCTACATTTAAAAACTTCAACAGCCTTTGCAAAAAGCTTTCAACGTTCGGTGTTTATTTACATATTACGTTTTATTGCAGCTAATAGTCGAAAGGTACCACAAAGAAAGGAACCTGCCAACATTGGATAAATCGAAGTTTTTAGTTCCTGAAGATATCACAATGTCGCAGTTCTTAGTCATCATACGGAATAGGATAAGAATCAAACCAAACCAAGTGAGTTCTTTTTTTAAGCTTACCTTTAAGTGGGAATAAAAACTCTTCTAATTTTGGACTGTTGCAGTTGTGGAAGCGAGAGATATAGAACACTATCTCTCTTCCACAATTGCCGTGGGACTTCCATTAAAGTTTTGCGAATTAGATTTTCAGTCAATACGCATAGTTCGATAGACTGTTTCGGGTCCACTTTTTCTAATTTGTGCATTTATAATACATGGACTAATGTACAAAGGACAAATCGGACCAATATGAAAGTCTTGCCATTGGAAAACGCATTTGCTTATCAACAGGGTAGAATTACAAAACCTCAACATTTGGATGTTTATTTCCCGATAGTCAACTATTTAGTCTATCTACCATCTGGTTTATTCTGGTTGGATCTGTCTACTATCGGGGTAAAAGTACGTGATGGTTAACTCGTAATCAATCAATTAACGCTGGAGATAATTGAATTACATTGTAGCATTAGTTGCTATCTTCCATTTGCTTGGTTAGCGAAACAAGCGATATCTGTTCTTAAGGTGACTTCGGACAAATCATATCCGAAAATCGTGTAGGAACATACTTTATGACGGTCTTTTGGCCCTTGCTCACGGATAAATTAATGTACGTCTTTCCGTAACCTAAAATATATTAGCTAAAAATTGTATACCCCAATATTTATATTCCCATCTTATCGGGCATAACATTATATTTGCTGAAATCTATCTTGCGTTACGCCTTCACCAAATGATGTATCGCAACCACGTCTAGCTGGCAATATAATCTAACATAATGTTTCTTGTCCACAGGCCCTGTACTTGATCATCAACAACAAATCCATGTTAAGCATGAGCCTTACAATGGCGCAGGCGTACGAAAACTATGGAGATGAAGACGGCTTCCTATACATCACATATGCCTCACAAGAAGTATTTGGTTATAAAGATGGTAAGTTACCTATTACATACAGCAGATATATGTAGGTACAGCAACTCATAATGGGCAAATACTGAATGCAAGACAAAACAGGTCGTGTCTGAAAGTGGGTTGGGACAGACATGTCACTTCATCACTCGGTCTTCGTAGCAGAAATATAGAAACGTAGGATTTCCGCATGGGATAATACATTTTTGGAATCCTACGTTTTTTACCCTTTATCAATCTTGTTAATTAAAGAGTTGCTCAGGTATAACTAATGACCTAGTACGGTATTAATGACACCTACATTATCGTTATTACAGTTGTCTACGGTAATCGTACAAAATGAGTCATTAGATAAGCTATTTTTTACATGATAACAAGAGATAAAAGAACAATAAAATTAACACATTTCGTAGAAGATATAGGATACAGTTCTTATGAAATAATTCCTTGGTAAATAAACACTTCTTCGTTCTCATCATAAACTTGTTATCTTCGCTTAATTATCTAATTACGAAATTAAACTCATTTTGAAGTTAAATAAAAACGAGGTAAGACGTGTTGTTGTTTCGCGCGATTCAAACTTGTTATTGTGTCATAAGACTATTCAGTGAGAGAGATTTGGCCTAGTGAAAGAGTGAAATGAAAGTGAATTATACTAACCGATAGCGTCGTCTCTTTTTCGCAACGTAAAAACAGCGTGCATGCTCCCGTTATCATTCCTAAGTGTTCAGAGTGAAATAAAAATTTACCAAATTAATGGTTTTGTTACAGATATGAATATAAAACAAACAAATCAAGAAGTTCAAGCTATCAGACATAGGTTTCCAAACAAAGTACCGGTAAGCAGAACCTCTATATTCACTTTTAAACTTATCTACCTTCTATATTAACTGTATTAATGAATGATGTACTTCTAGTTGTACGTAGAGCGGTACTCGAGAGAGCGCGAAGTACCGGCGCTGGGCAGAAACAAGTTTCTCGTGCCACAAGAACTCACCATGTCCCAATTCCTCTATATCATACGGACGAAAATGAAATTAAGAGATTCACAGGTAATTAGAACAGGCTTCATACCGTTATTATAATTTGTCAAACAAAATAGCTTTGCCATTGCAAAATACTATTACACTAAAAAAAAACTAACCAATATTAAGACTCTGAAAACTTGTGGGCCAGACGCTATCTCTTAGTGTTAATATTGCAATTGTGTGAGATCACACTATATACGCTCCTGCATTTGTAATAACATTAGTTTATAATTTTGGTGGAAAGGCTCCTGAACTTGAAAGTCCACACTAAATAGTCAATTGATTTGATTTTACAGGCTCAAAATACCAACATTCAGTGGTACTGTAACCCAAGTCAATTTGGACCGTTTTAACTATAACCTCTTTTGTACTAGGCGCTGTACTTGCTGGTGAACGACAAGGTGTTGGCGAGTCACAGTATGACGATGGCACAAGCGTACGAGCAGTTCCGATCGCACGACGGCTACCTACACATCACTTATGCCGCGCAGCAGGTCTTTGGATGAACGACGTAAGTTTTATTAGTTTTCACTAGCTAACATACGTCCAAAATTGTACTAAAAGCGCTGGAACAGGCTTACACAGAACGGACTCTGGTTTTTGGGGGTGAGAAGAATCAATCCACGTCGTGTGCTTAACCGTGACCAGAATGGACTTTGTCAGGCCAGGACAAGGACGTTCAGGCATTCAGGACAAGAAAGGCATCGAGGTTATTTTAGTCAGTACAAATACTATTGTATCCCTAAGTCCTGAGTTGAAACGTTTGGCGTGTGTTGAATTCTTTTTTTAGTATGTACCCTGAATATTGAAGTTGACATCTCTTTTGGCTGCACTCATTGAGCTAGAACAATGAATTAACATTATTTCAGACTCTTGTTTACTCAAATTTCAATTAGTTACTCGTTGCGGATAACCTTAAGTATATGTTTTAATTATCTACCCGGTGAATGTTCCGACATCACTTACAAATCAATCAACAGTTCCAACCTTCGTCCTGTTATCAGGCTACTTTTAATTTTTGCACGTCCAGTCACTATTGAACTCAATACACAACATCGATCACAGCCTTATAAAAACAATATAATAACAAATTATATCGTATTGTTTAACCCTGTCCGAATGAGAACAATCGCTGTTGAGTTCAACGTTTAACGAAAGAGTAAAGTTAAACGTTCGCAGTCAAGGGTACAAGATAATATGGTCAAGACATGTTTCGTTCATGAAAACTGTTTGTAGTCGAAGTTATAAATAACATAATAGCGATATTAGCAAGGATTTTATTGATAACTTGTGGGCGTAGATCGCGACCCCGATCGTTCCTTGTTTTTATTATGAACGCGTTTCGAGAATACTCAAGAGCTACAGATATAGGTGGCGTTAGTGGTCTTATCTGTTCATGATTAAAAAATAGTAAATACGTTGACCTAAAAATAATTATAGTAGGTATTATAAGTTGTAGGTGTAATATATTTTTTCGATCATACTAATATTATAAACGTGGAAGTTTCTATGTATAGTTTTAACCTGGCTTTATGTTCCCCTGGGATCATTACTTATTTGTAGCAGGCGGGCCCGCGTGAAACAGAGCATATTGTTATTTATAGAAACAGTCTGCGTAAACTGCATTCAAACCTGGGCAAATAGATAAAATTCACATGTAGCCTAAAATAGGTGGTTAGGTTAGTATCTTTCCACAGCCTGTCTGTCTAGGACACCAACTATTAAACTGTAATAGAACCAAACAGATAAGGAATCGTAATTATTGTTCCATATAAATGAATGTTCACTCAACTTTGATTTACTAAGATATAACAGCAACAAAGTAGGTACTTGGACTCAAGAAAAACAAGTCCTGATTTATTAGACGTTGTCATAAAATGAATTACATATCGATAAAAACTTCAACGTTTTATGCTGTGCTAATAAATGTTACAATTTATATAACAATCGTATTTATATCACGTCAATAAACTTATTATGAGTTGTTGATAAATCAGAACACTTCACACACGAGAAAAATCATAAAAATAGTCCAACACTTCTTTGCGCATGGCGCTATGTGCGTTGTTTTTTCAGATACGGTGTCACTGTATTAAATTAAAGTTTAATTCAGAGACACCGTATCAAGGGACCTTAGAACCCGTGAGCAAAGATAATTTAAATTTATTATACTACAGTTCATTTTGCTTAGCGACAGGGCCGTATTTAGAATTTCTTATCATAGAGGAACTACTTTTAATCGTGTCGAAAAGCATTATGGAATAATATGTCGATAAAGAGCACGCAAATGACCTAAAATAAACCAAGAAAGTTGTTAGAAGGCTGATAAGACGGCGTTTATAATTCTTGATTGTCCTCGTTCTAAATTCGCGAAAACTGCAAAAAATTGCTGGATAAGGCCTGTGCTTGTCGTTGAATTCGCTGCTACTTGCCACTTTTAATGGACTGCTTAAACTGGTACACGTTAAGAAAAGTTGTCTAAAAAAGCCTAGAATTTTATTGAGCAAAAAGGCAGGTTAGCAAGTTACATACATAATGAAGATTTCGTTGTTTATTTTTCAATTTTATAAATATGTATACTAAATTTGACCTAGCAACGATGTGTTATTCGCAAGCAGACAAAATGCTATCAACGTATCTTATAGTTTCCTGCCTAGTATTCTTATGACGTCACAGCGTGCGTTTAGCGCTTCCTAGTTTACTCATGCTAAGCATCTTTTGAGTACTGATAGTATAGGTATCTATTTGTTTACCATTCATCATGAGATGCATTACGTATAAACAAGATAGTGATATCATAAACAACCCTGTTTTTCTCAATATTGATTTCAAAGATTTGTTACTGTAAACTTAAAACCTTTATCATTTTATAACGAGAGTGCAGTTCAACGCATATTAATGATCATAATTTAAAATTGTCTCAAATCAAGCAAAGCTTTTAATATGAGCACCAGACAATTAATAAATATACCTTGCTATATAACGACAGAATGCAGAATGATCTTCCTGATCAAAAAAATACTTGTCCTGAGTGGGAATCAAACGCACCGAATCGAATAGTATCTATGTTTCAAAGAATGACCAGCAATAAAAAGTGGGCCTAGGTTAGTCAGAAAATACATGTCGACTCCAGCAAACTCAAAAACACATGTTAAAGCGAAAGACTAAATAATATCCTGCTTGCAGTGCAAAATATAATTAATTAGGCCTCCAATTCCAAAAATACCTCGCATGATTCATTAGTTTTTTTCAAACAATAAATAATTAATCATTTTTAATTAGGTCTGTAGTACAAAAATACATTTCTTTCCGTCTGGACATTTATCAGTATCAGTGTGGCCAGACAGGCCATGGATACAATGGCAATGAAAAAACAACACATACGGGGGCCTCGCGATAGTATTATCAGTGCAAAAAATATCTATATCGAATTACTTTTTATGTTATAGAACTTATGTAACTATGTCTGTCATGGGTGAATGTTCTCTTATCATCAAACTGTTGCTAAGTGCGCGCCGATAACTTATCTAAACTATTAGTAAAATATCTATTAATTGTTTTATAATTTTGCATATGACAGAAATAATATAATTCATCTGTTCTAATGGTCTATGATAGCAGAGATGAAAACAATAAGCTTCATAAGTCGTGTAGGTGTTATGTAATCGTGAAATGTTCTAGGTTGTCTAAAATTAAATCTTAATCTGGAAACATCTGACTACGCACGAATTCATCGCGGTCGTTTGAACATTTGAACTTCGCTAATTAACCTTAGAAAATAGTTTGACCTGTAACAATAATAGAAATCTAATTGGATATTAGTGATGATAGATGACTAACATTAATTCTGGATGTTACTTGAAAACACATTTTGATTTATTTAAAAGTGATATTTATTTAAAAAATTGCTGCATAGTTATTTAGAACATTTTTTCTAAAATGGGATGTTCCTATCAGGCCTTGTCTTCTACTCAAAATTAGCCTAGCATTCTTATCTTCTCCTGTGGCATTAAGTGCTAGGTTAATCGTTACAAAATTATTCAAAGCAAAATAAAGCAAAGTGTAAAAAAAATCAACAACTACTATTTAACCTACTATTCTTATGCAGCTATGCTGTTTGAGCCACTGCGGAACATGCAGGGCACTTGAGGATACCTTCTAGAACATTCCTATAACTTCTATTGAGGTTTTACCCCATTGTACTCTGCCTATCTCTATCCATTCAAAATGTAATCCCTTCCTATCAAAAACACCTTTAAAACGCGACAAACCTATTTGATTATTATTAATTATTATTACATTATAAAGTGCCAAAGTGTCAGCAGGAGAACAAAACGAACCTGTATTATTCCATGAGAGAGACACAACATTATTTATGTCATCATAATAAGTTTATCTAGGGTCACGCTGCACAAACACACAGTGGAAGAACTGAGGGCTATTTCTCTTTATTGTTGATAAGGATCGATTTATGTGTCCTTTCGACAATTTGTAGCGTTTGTAGCCCCCCAGGGCTTGTTGTCAGGGGAATGTACTGGCGGCTTCTAGATAGCGAGAACGATGTTACTTATTGATGCAATTTTATATATAATGTATTGTTCTATTTTAGACATGTGTTTGTAATTAGTTTGAATAACATACGGTTAACTTACTTGCATAGTTGAATGATATTTGAGTAAAATGTTTCAAGTTTAATTTAACTAAGCTTTTTACAACATTCACAACTTTTTACAACATTCAGTGTCATGAAGCAGTGGCGCCATCTGTCTTATAAAGATGCACTTACTTAAAAATTATAAAACTATTTAATTAATTACTCATGGATGACTGAACCTATGTCACCTATGTATTACTTATATCATAACTATTATTACAATTATTTACGGTGCACAAGATGATCGATCACAGATTTAGCTACGCTTTTTACGGTCGATTAATTGATGGGTTGCCATTAGAACGAGTTAATCCGTGTTTCGAAAGATACGTTAACTTCTTGGTTAGAAAGTCTGACAACTAGTCCAACTACTAAGGGGTCTCTCAGGTAACTAGGTTTAGGAGTTCCGATAGCCGGTCGCTCCTTGTAAAACACTGATAAGTAATTACCTGCATCCGGTTTGACTGGAAGCCGACCTCAAAATAGTTAAAAAGACTTGGCTGATAATGACTACTATTATTTAGTAATTATTTCATAAGGTGTCGTAAAATACACATACTTATATCATTTTTCTTTTTCCAGGTAAACACAAACTATTGGAGTAAACAAATGTTCCTGCTGTCTTCTAAACAAAAGACTGATAGTATTCTATTCTCTTCCTATTGTGATAGTTCTAGTTAAAGTTTATTCTAAGTCACAAATTATACGTCGGATGGCTGGCCTGCTGCGAGTGCATAAATTAATAATTAATACTAATTAACAATTTCAAACGAACCCCAGAAAGCCGTACCATTGAAAAAAGTAGTGCAATAAGTGCGAACTATATCTTATGATCTCGAAGAATATATATAATCGTGTAAATTATTTAATAATGTTAAGCTATGTATTGTGTCTGTGTATTGTTAAGACACGCATCATGTTGGTAATGTAACTGAAGATCTGAGTAAAACTATGTTATTATGTTCCCTGTTGATGTACCCATTATATTACAGTCAAATAAAGTATATTTTATTAATAATGTGTTGGTTTTTATTTTTATTTAATGATATTGAATAGCAATTTGTTTATGATAATTGTATAAATACACAACAGACTATGTAAAGTGATGTTATCTGCGAAATATTCCTCTTTGCTTTGTCATGAAAATAATGACACAACAAAACCATCATAAGCAAATATATCATATTTGCTGATGATGGTCCAAGAACGAATGCAAAAAAATGGTAAAATGGATCAAGTTTTCCATAAATATGTCCTGGCCGAGGTTATGAAGACACCAACAAACCAACTATTTTAAAACGCACACAACATAAGGTCAGTGGGTGTCTGGCGATTAAACCCACTTGGCAGAGCTACATACATACATTTTATATTTATAACACTTCGGAAAAGAAAAAAAGTTTCTGAAGATGCAGCTACCTCAATAATACCATTACTTAGGTATTGATACATTGTAAATAATTATTATATCTCATTTCACCTTTGAATAACTATAAACTAATCTAAATATCCATTAGAGATTGGATGGTAAACAACATTCCTACATGATATCATAAAATAATTAACCTAATACCCTGAAATGTCTGGGAAAATATGATGGCATCTCAAAATATAAACTTAATGTCAGTAGGATAAGAAAATCTTACGTTTAGCACTTGCACTCATACCCAATCCTTTGGCTGTAGTTTGGATGCTAATTAACTTTAATCATAAGTATTTTAAGCAAGAATTGCAATTACACAACTTCAAAAAGCAAACTAATAAACAACTTGCCGTCTAACTTTTACTTTCAACCTTCAAGTTTTCATTTCCACTACCTGATATTATTACACCTTATATGGTCTGATATCTGTTTCGTAAAATATGATGCTCAACAAAATTATTATCTAATCCAATGAGAAAAAAATTGTTATGAGAAAATCACATACTCAAATTTAAGAAAAAACTCAATTTATTGATCTATAATTACTTAAAAAATAATAAAATACCTTACGTGCTATTACAGTGTCTATTTATTCAGTCGGTGAGATGTTCTGCGCAGCCGCAACCAATGTATCGTGTATGTCCTTAGCGTAAGTGATCTGTAGGCGGACGGTGTTCAAATACTGCGGGTAGCTCAGACTTGAATCCTGAAATTATTAAAAAATAGGAATTAATTACACCTTCTGTTAAATACTTTCTTTAAATATTGAAGTAGGATGCCCAGTTTCTCTAATGCAACAAACTCGCCTTACTTTCAATCAAACTTATTCGCAAATTGCAAGAATCCGGAGGGAGTCTTTACATTCGGTACTCTCGCGTTTTTTGTTTAATTTACTACAAAATTAATCATATTTCTGTACGAAAATAGTTTTTATCTGATAAAAAAACTTCAATATATAATAGTAATAATAGTCTTGTCGTTGGCTTTGAAGGCCAACCACCCCCTCTTATTTCAGTTATGGAATAGTCCATAACTGGCCACTCCAAGGTGTATATTACGCTGTCCCGTTTCCACAAACTTCTTATCATAGCCATAGCTCTATAGAGCTTATGTAACTGATAATGTACTTGAAAGAACTCTACTATTAAAAATATGCTGTCATGACGTATTACCGTTGTGGTAGGTCCCGTGTCCAGTCTCGAAGGCATCACTGATAGCGGCAGATAGTGAGCGGCGGATTGTGACTGCTGGATGCAAGTTATTGCGGTACGCTGTGTGCAAGAAAAATGGATAATGTTACTTAGGAAGACTGTTAATAAAATTGTTTTGAGTAGTTAGGTAATGTGCTTTTATGAATGGCTGAGTACGAGTAATTCGAAAAAATCAAGCAAAACCTTGGCAGCTTACAATGTAACATATCTAGCTAGATCTAGTCAGTTTTTCCTTTATGTAGTCTTGCCAATAAGTTATTACTTTCATGTTTTATTACTGGTAGGTGTTTTAGGTAAAGTCATTTTGATAAAAATCAATTTATACTTCGTTTTGATATCAACGGATATAATGATCGTTAGAATGTATTGTATGTATATTAACAAAATTTATAAGCTAAATGATTGAAAAAGAAAAATTGTCCCTTAGCTATTGTATGGCAGATTTTTTTATATAATCTGCATTCCCCCGGATCGACAAGTCCCTAGAGACCAGATACAGCATGATAACTATAATGTGGCTGTTTACATTTACATAATCGTATGATCATCACATTGAAATCCAAAGGATGTCTAATAATACAATATGGTGATCAACACGCTGATACGGAGTCACGTAAAGCCATCGCTGATAACAAATAAATAATAATAATAGTGATTACGAGTGGTTGCCGGGTCAATATGTTAAGTGTTGGACATAGATACTTGATGTTTGCTTTAAGTCACAAACAAACAACATTGTAAGCAAGCTCCAAGTTAATTTGTTCCTATTTGCCGAGATAATTTCTAGATCTTGAACCAGACACATTAATTTAATCTCTAATACTGAGATTATAAGGTCGTGTATTATTAAATAACAAATATCTACAGTAGGTATTGTGGTACATAAGCACTATATCAAGTTGGATAAAAACAGCTCACAGATATAAGAATCTCAATTCTGCATGTGGAACTTTCTTATTGGTCACTTATAAAGTCATAAGTTTAACAAGTCAAAATTAAAATTAATGATTTAAGTTGTAATTAACATTGATATAACTTGCTGGGAAGTATTATGGTATGAAGTGAAGTAAAGTATAAAGTGTTAGTAATCAAATTTCAATGCAACACACACCCTACATATTATACTTAACAAATTTAAAATAACAAAATTCTTACCAGATGCAATTCCATTTGATCACATATTGAGAAAAATTCTTCTAGATTTTTATCAAACCTTGGTACTGGATTGTCAATGCCTTTTCTATAACAGAATAAAAAAGAATCTTCAAAATCGGTTCATAAACAACGTTGTTAGGTGCAAACATAATATAGTATAATTGACCGACTCATTTTTAGAAGTTTTTTTTTAACAAAAAAAAATGTGCAATTGGTGTTATGGCGCAACTTGGGGGAGGCTTATGTCCAGCATTGGACCTCAACAGGCTGAATTGATTATGCAATGTGGAATTTTTAAGTAAGTAGATATACAATATAATTTTTATAAAATTATAAAAAATTCTAACTCAGTGAAACCAAGATGATAAACTCATTTCAGTAAATTGAATTATCAAGAGCTATTAATTTTTTAATTGGTTTATAAGTTAAGATTCTGAAATCTAAAGTCTGTTAGACTTTATACTTCACATTCATTAAGAATTTTGATATTATCTTAGTAATTAAGATTATTAATTGTATTCCATTTCATTTTTGAGATAACTTCATGGGAATCCTACTGGACCTTTTTTAACAGAATACATGGGAACACAACACTGGTCCAACATGCACAAACCTTGAGAACATGTAATGGGTCATTTAACAAGGGACTCCTGCTCTATAGACAAAATGAACAGGCCAAGGTATAAGACTATGGTTGATAGGTAATTCGGGATATTGGTATAATTAGATTAAATTGGAGCATATCTTTCACAAGCTATGGCATCTGCTTTTCAAGACATGCAGAGAGAGGAAATCAAATTGGCAGGTCATAATAATATTATTCAGAATGTGAGTAGTCCCAATAGAACCCAACAGCTTGTTTTACTACAACATAGTCTGGGTCAGGTAGTCTGTTCAACAAAGCTTTTAGCCAGGTCGGATCATATTAAATATTGTTTCAGCTGATACAAATTAACTCGCCTCAACTGACAACTCTCAATAAAAAAACTCAACTTAAATTATACTTACCATGCCTAATAATCAACATTTACATGGTAGATCAATAGCATGCTTCCAATACAGGCAATTGCTTACTCAAACTTAATAACAAATGTGAAAATTAAGTTTCCTTATGAGTAATTTTTGTAGTATTATAATTTCTCTAACAAAGGTAATCTTATGCGGATAAACTATTTACTTACTGTGAATTTGAGTCTATATTGTGATTCCGATGCAAAATTTGTGCAGCAGATTTGAGTGTCATCTGAAAAATATGATGAGTGGTTAATGTTTTAGGTAAAAATACTCTACTGGAAATTCATGGTCAAAAAAGATTAAATACTTACGGGTATTGATTCTCGCAGGGACCCCATGAGGGTTTTAACTCTAGATATATTATCCATTTTGTCCTGTTGGGGTTGTTGTGGCATAGCAGGCTGCATTTGTTGTGGAGATTGCTGTTGCATTATAGGACCAGGTACTGGCATTTGCATACCTACGTTAGGCGTCGCGCCTACAGTATTCATGGGTACATGCATGTTCATTTGATTGTGATTCATCTTTATTGCGTATAAGATTTCAGTTTCAAGTAGTTTATTTACTTATTCTCAAACAAAACAATTCCCCAAAATACGGTATTTGGGTTGGAATAATTTGACGTTGACGTTTTTTTTGGTCTTGTATTACCATGGTGCAAAAATATTTTAGTTAGCAATTTTGCAACATTATAATTAATTGTTAAGTTCTTTAAAAATCAAAAAAACGATCTGAATGTCAACCATATGCTTTTAATAATAATTCATTAAAATCAGTTTAGAGCAGTTGACCTTGATAAAAGGATTTAAAATGTATAGAGGAAAATCTTCAAAGCTCAATGTTTTATTTACGTTTGGCAACTTAATTTTGATCAACTGTCAAATATGATTATTTATCTGTCACTCACACTTTTTGTTTTGGGAGGGAAAGTTTTAAAATAAAACTGAGTGTTTCATTCGTCTTTGTTTTTAATGTGTACTAATCAATTAATTATAAGGCAATGTAATCAGCATATTTGCTCTTTTAGATTCAAACATGAATTCGTTTAAAATATGCAATGCTACTGAGCTATGGCAGGTACAGTACCGAAAAATATGGCAGCTAAAATATTATTTGTCCAAAACTTTTTTTTCTATTTAAAACTTTATTTGTGTTATAGAGAGAGACTAACCTGCCGTCTGTAGCAACCTTCAGCCAAAATTTAGATAATATGTTAGGTACAGCTGGAGTGCAATTAGGAAGCATTACTGAACTACTAGGATTGCCTGGTTCTGGTAAAACTCAATTATGGTATGTCAAGTATTTAAACTAAATCCTATATAGAGTGTATAAAAAGCGCTTTTTCATTGCATAATTTTACGGTTTTATTTTGCAGTTTACAACTATGTGCGTCAGTCCAAATACCAAAAGAACTAGGTGGACTTGATGCAGAGGCATTATACATAGATACTAATACTCACTTTACAATATCAAGATTTCGAGGTAAGGCAATCGAACAGAATCAATGCTAATTTTATGCACATTTAATTCAACTTATACAGAGTAGCTACCATAGAAGGCCTAGACAAGAAAGTCCAGAAGGCCAACTCTGAGCGTCTACAAGCGCTGTCTACAAATGTTTTCATTATTACTTTCAGAAATCCTAAGTGCAAGTCTACTCCGATGCCAAAATATACTGGAAGAACCACTACAGGTCACAGAAGATGAAGCTCTGGACAAACTACATTATGTGAATGCTTTCGGTCTTGAGAAGTTCTGCGCTTTTATGTATATGCTGCCTAAATTTATTGCAGAACATCCAAATGTAAGATTGTCATTAACTATTATGAATACTCATGTATTGTAGTATTTGCTGTTCCTTGTGCAGCAAGAACACTTGCTGTGAAGGATAGGCCGATCTGGGGGCCACACATTGCATTTTGCCCCATAAATATGGCTGCTTAGTAGTCTAATTTAAAGAAATGATTTTTTAATTATTTATCTCTGAAGAGCTAATTAAAACAGTTTTTTTCACCAGATTCCAAATTCTGATCACAAGATAACAGTCCTTTCACTTTGCTTTGCTAAAAATATTATGGATCAACTCTAATGCATCTGCTGCATGCTCATACTTAGTTCTTATCTTATCATTTTGTAGGTGAGACTAATAGCTGTAGACTCAATTTCATATCCTTTCAAAGAGGGTATATCTACAAAGCAGAGAACTGGACTACTGTTCAGATTGATGGCAGATCTGCAGAGGCTAGCTGTGGAAAATCAAATAGCTGTAAGTATATTTATGTAATCTAATAAGAATCTTGTACGACGTGAATTTGTTGTTAAGTCCTAAAGGCACTACCTATATTTGGTTCCTTCAATAATAGTTTAACATCCTCCTTATGTACCTAATTTAACATTATTTTAGACCTTTAGGGTATCTACTTAACTTTTTCTTTTTACACTTCTTGTGATAGTGTACCCTAACATTGTATGTATTAAGAATCATTGCTGTAATTCCATGGTGTACAATAATGAATATTCTAATCTAATCTAATCTAATCTAGTGCGTCGTTATTAGAGAGTTATTCAATATAATTTGTAGTTTCTCAGATAATTTCTCACCTCGCACAATACACATCCACAGTCCAATTCAGGCTTTTTTCAGTTATCTTTAGGCTTGCAATAGTTTCCTCCCAATTTTAGTATCATCATAGTACCTACCTATAATCATCAAAAAATACATAATTCCCCTTTATACCATTTCGTAGGTAGTATTAACAAACGAGATGAGTACTCGCGTGGGATTATCGACTGGCGCCGTTGTAGGCTCGCTGGGCGATGCGTGGGCGCACCGCTGCAACACCCGCGTCTTGCTCTCCACACCGCACTTACATACTGATGTCAGTGATGGTACTCACAGGCTCGCCTTGTTGCTCAAGAGTAATGTTGCTGCAAGTTCTGTCGCTCCGTTTCAGGTAATGTATGAATTCAATGTCGTAGGTACCGATAATGATTTTAAGAGTATGTTGGGTTATGCGATGGGAGTTGGGAGTAATGGGTCAATGACCGGTTGCAAGTTTGCTTTCTAAAGGTTGTTCCTATGATATAGTTACGAATTATCGTCGTTCACGTTTCACTACTCTCTCTCACTCTGTTTTTCAATGCCTAGTTCTCAAAACGTGCGCCCTAGGTACCTACTCTATATCAATTTAACTCTTCTGACATATTTAACTACTAAGGGAACTATAGGCATATGGATAGGGTCAGGTAACATTCTTTCGTATTTGTTTATTTTTCTCAAACCTTGATCTCGTAATGTTCGTTACGTTCTCAATTTTAACTACACCTACTACATGTTATTTATACCTTTACCTGAATTGGGTATTGGGAACATTGAACAGATTTATAACTTTGACTTTATGGCTTAATTAACCGTCTTGATAAAGATTTATGATCTGATGCAAATATTTAAGAGAATTGCCGATAACGTTGGCCGTTTTCCCGTTTGCGATCTTTGCCTAATTTTGTTAAAATAAGAAGGAAATGTAAACTTAAAATCTTAAATGTTTAAAAGGAAAACATTATCCACTGCCACGATTTTGTGTACCGTAAAACGGGGTGAATAGAGGGTTTTTTGGGGTGGATAGAAACAGAGTTTTTATTAAAATTTGGACGTTTAACTAGAAAAAACATAAAGATTATACGCAAACTCACAAGTATTTCATAAAGTAACTGTGTCTAAGCATTTTAATGTAAGAAAATATTCATGTAACCCCCTAAAAAACACTATTCTCTATTCACCCCTTGAAACTCTATTCACCCCGTTTTACCGTTACTAGATACCTAGTGGTACTCTTTACTATAACATAGTTCTATGAACCGGATTTTCAAATGCAAAATTTCAAATACAAAAATGAGGTACCTAATTGCCTATTAAATCAATGTCCACCATGTAACAACACTTGAAGACTTCAAGCAGTTTTGTTAGTTTATCATCATCATTTAAAAATAATTCCGTAGGCCCCATGATTATGTATCTTGAGTCACAAACCCTCCGCCTTAGCTTATGGTTAAGGACTTCGGTTGGGTCCGAAAACGTGGGTGTGAACCCGATAAATAAGCGTGAGTAAACCATTCTTATATTATTAAGATTAAGTTGATCGGCGTTCCAGAAACCGGTATATACCTTCCAAGTTTAAATAGAATGTAATAGTTCGCCAAATAGTATACGGTGAATTCTCTACACAGCTATGAAAGCTCAATCAATATTGATGTGTTAGTGATGAGCAGTTTGGAGGTTTGCCAGCGTATACAGGGCTTTCCTAGTAATGCCAGAGTGGAAACATGGAACATTGCCAAATATGAATCGTAAGCGTTTTCACTATTTTTGTATTTCTATCAATGACAATATTATAGTATATTTACTCACCTATGACACATAAATTCCAGGGGTTCACAACATGGTTAGCATTATTTTTGTTTTTGAATTAACAATCTTTTAATTTGATAATTTCCAGATCACTGCTGAGGGTATAAGGGATGTCGAATAAAAACAAATTCAACATACATAATAGTTTAATAATAATTAATGTAAATATGTGTATATTGTAAACAAAACTACAGCACCAATAAATATCTCATTTTTTCACAAAAATATTCAAGCTTTAATTTCTACAACATCTCAACAGTTATACAATGTAAAGTACAAGTAGTTTTGTTTGGAACTGTATCCAGTAGGACTGTCATGCAGTATTATGCGATCACTTACGATACTACTGTGAGTAACACGCGTTTGTAGTCGCCTTTCGTATCGTCCTGCAAACCATTACATTGTACTTCGTAACGTAGCTTAGTTCTATAGCATGCCAAGCTAAACACAGTTACTTGTATAAAAATAATTACTTTTAATAAAATAAAAAAATATAATTCATTCTGCTGGATTAAGCACAAAGTGTGACTAGCACATTTCCGAAGTCACCGGTTAGATCGTCCTGGAAAGAACACCGGAATAAATCTACCGCTTGCACAGTCTACCTAGTTAGAGAAACTGGCCCATCACTTATGATTGTGTTCACACAATGTGTATTAGAAATGTATCACAAACTTATGAGAATATCTTAAAATTATAATAGTTAAATGTCTTTAAAATGCAACATTGATGTGATTGTACTCGGTCGATTATATGCTGACACGCGTATAAATATGTGATTAGAATATAACTTCACACTGCAGCATTGTATTGTCACACATTATATGGCGCTCGTAATACTGAGTGTTATGGATAAGCATTGTAGTGTCTTTAGTAACACATTGTAGAGAGGAGATCTCCGATCGGACCTGCTATTTCCTCCTGAAAACAATTGGAACAACTACTTGTAAAACTAAGTCAACAGGGCCAAATACGGACGGACCGCTACCCTCATGCACGCACACGACACAAAGCGTTAGCTACAGTGCAAAAGTTACATGATCATGAGTATGGCTAATAGAAAGCAAAATATACAGATCTTTTTAAATAAAATTTACACCCGGCACGAGTAACCTAAAGATAATTAAGGCACGCTGAGGGCAAAGTTGTTTGGATTTCAGTTCCGCAGTTCTGGAGCAATTTGAGCTTCGGATAGTCCTCAGCGTACCTACAAACCTAACAGATCTCTTAGTAACCTAACAAATTGACAAGACGAAACTTAAATTTACGAGCTAGGTGGAAATCGCAATCGTTGTCTGCTTCGTGAGCCCACAATCTACTCAACAAGGGTCAACAGAGCCTTCTTGTAATCTCCGGAAGTGTCATCCTGTAATCAAAATGGGCCACTATTCTAAACGCCTGTCGTTAATCGTATTTTTATCTCATCATCTTTAGAACACATAGTTAGCAAAAACATGTAAACACAAAAACTCACAAACTTAAAATAATGTGACGATAATATTTCCCATTTGATATAAATAGTATAAATAGATCTGTATAATCTTGTTAAGTGTGATAATTTGTTGATAATTTTTTTGTTAATGATGTTCTATAGTATATTCTGCGTTGTGATTTCAAGTGGTATCCGTAACTATTGGACAATGCAACCACCATGCGTATTCAGAAGATATTATTCAAGCGGAGACGCTTCTAATTTTCTTTCACAAGTCATAAGATATGGGTCAGTTTCTAGAAATATAAGTACAACAAACTTTCATGCTGTTAGTTCAAAGATAAATATATTGTGTATACTATGGAAAATGGGTACGTGAGTGAAGGTTAAACTTATTTGCAATAGGATGGTGCGTTTGTTCAATGATTGCAGATAATAATATGAATTGTTAATAAACTATATGACTTGTATCAGTATACTCAAACATTTGTTAGCACATTTAATACCAATGCGGGGACAACAATAAACTAATATGTATTGAAAATGTAACCAAAAAATCTCAGAAATCACCACCAACTTCAATTAACATTCGCAGTAGTTATACCTTTGAAAGCTAATAGAGGTTTACATGCCATAAAAATGTGCCTCTAACAATTCGGTCAATTGAAGCTGATGGATTAAATTGATCTAAAAATGGTTCCCAAAAAATGGAAGTAATCATGTAACACCCAAGTGGTATAAGGATATCAAAAACTTTCCAAAGAGGGATAAATTGAACAAAATAAAGGAAAGAAGACTTACAGCGATCCAGCTCTCCAAGGGCTTGCCGTATTTGTCAAGGAAGGCTTGTTTGATGTCTCCGAGGTCGATCTCAGAGCGGCTGACGACGATTCTGATGAGGGTCTTGTCGTTGGTACCGAGTCCCTTCATTGAGTAGTATAGGCGCTCGGCGAAGAAACCCACTTTGCTCTTTACGCATTTAACTAGAAATTATTACATAAAGTCGGTTTTAAACTTGCTTTACGGAAACCTGTTGGGATGCTAAAGAAACTGACAATATCTATAGAAAGAGATACTAAAGAGTTTCGTCGCTATCACAGTAGTGTCCAATTCTTGCTTAAAGGTTCCTTAAATGGTAAACTATTCGTTCCCAATTTTATAGACGCGTTCTGTGACAAACTCCTAATAAGTGATATAACAATATCAGGTCACAAATTGGCAATTTGATTACATTGTTCCCTCCGGGTAAAACCGTGTTTGTACAAAAAGTTGAATGACTAGACAAGGCCATATTACAAACTTCCTACCGCATGACCTTGTTAACTGTTTAGAGGGGAAAAATTATGTAGAGTTTAGACACTAACACAATTTGAACTATTCTGTGGATTCTGTTACTAGCGCACTATTGAAATACTAACTATTCAAATGAATGAACTCTCCTCTTAAATTGCAATTTACATGATATTTCGAAATAGTTTTATTGCTTGTTTAACGATAATTTAGGTCAGTGTATCATCAGTTGTCTGCTTTACCTAATTACGCTTATATAAAGGTACTCCTTACAGTACAAATAATAAAAAGTTTCAAAAATATGAGTGTCCTACACGACAGTTCGCACAACAAACTTCGCAAAACTACTTTCAAATGGTGTCCTTACAAGGTAGTTCATGAAACTCTTTATTAATTACTGGAGGAACTTACCGATAGCAAGCATGCCCTTCTCGATGCTTCCAGAGAATTCTTTCTTGATCGTCTCTTCGATGTCCTTGCCGGTCATCGCCTCGTATTCGGCGAAGATCTGGAGTAAATCAGACAATTAGATGCGTCACAAACCTGAATAATTGATGAGAAACGTCTGGCTCAATTTTATGGTTGTTCTAGAGTTCATGAGTCATGAATATACATGATATACATCGTATGTATTAGGTAATAATACGGTTATGACTTCTTGCTTATGGTTGTTTGATTTGCAGCTATTAAATGTGTTATACGATCAAATAATACTACTGCTACGATCAAGAAAATACTAAACCAAGTGTTGTGCTACTGTTTTTACAAATTGAAAGTAGATTAGATTCTTAACACGTATAAGAATTTAATTTTCTAATTAAATTCTTATACGTGTTAAGAAATTGCAAGCCTCATTACCTACAGCATAAATTTTAATAGTTGAAGTCGCACCGCTATTATTATTGACAAAATATGCAAATAAATTCCAAATACATTATCACTATTATTTACAATTCTACGTTCGTTTCTGAGAATATGAAGAGTCATTTTAAAATGGTAGCAGGAAAAAATACTGCATGCTCAACACATTATTGTAATTCCTGTTATTTCTGCAAGCTATGATCTACCTACATATCAAAATATGTACGTTAAACTGTTATGGCCATTGGACGCCTACATATTTGATTCGGTACTTTTCTTATCTAGGATAAGAAAAATCGTATCGTAGCCCATAAGTTCTGTCATGGTTTAGCGGAAGACTATCAAAAGTAGGTAGATATCCCTCAAGAAATGAGAAGTAGAAAAAGAATTGAAAGTTACCTGTCTGAGTTGTTGGTAAGACCTAGTGATCAGGATGGAGTTGAACACAGACTCGTCAGTGCCCCACTGTCCCTCTCCAGCAGAGGCGAGTGCCTCAGCATCAGCCTTGGCCGCTCCCTCGTCAACACCCTGGTTCTCATCGCGGTTAGCCATGCAGAGAGACACGCACAGCCTCTTGAAGTGGCCAGATGTGTCGCCCTTCAGGTCAGACTCCAAGCTCTTGTTGTATACTGTAAGAAAAGAATCACTATATTAACTTGTTTTTATAGAATAGAGCTTATCGTACCGTATATAAGTGTTCAGTCTAGTCCAGATTATGGTTGACTCATATTTGAAAGGAGTATTCTCAAACTAGAAAGTTGAGTATTTAATGTAGTTACAAAAAATATATATTCCTGTAATCTAAAAACTGATTCCTAATGATTTCCTGTTGCTGTTTTTTAATTAAATGGCTTTAAATTTTGATTTATGTAAATGAACAACTTTTATCGATAAGACTATAAAATAATAGTCATTAATTTAAACGGTTCTATTAACAAAAGTGTGCCAGTGTATCGATATTCGATAATACATTGTTGGCACTCTAGTATCACATTGTCACGTACAATGACGTAAACAAATATCCTTTGAGCCTATCGCACCACGGTCGAGTCCATATGAAACAATTGAAATGCAAATGTGGCACACTGTGATTGCTTTTGATTTATTGACATTACCACCTGCAGTCAATGAAGGTCGAAAAGGAATACAAAGAAATATTAACCTAATTATAAAGTACTCAATTTTGTATATATTTTGATGGAAGTTATGAAGAAATTACCTAATCAGTTTAGTGAACATGCAATATGTTGACAGGGAAGGGCCTAATAGAGATATTCATTCAACTTACATTGTAATGAACTAAAATTACCTATATAAACGTGCCTTTACAGCTTTTACGTTATAAATAACCTTGCCAGAGTAACAATGACAGTTATTACTCAAATCTATACATATAATAAAATTGTAGAAAAGTGAAAACTGTACATTGAATATTTTTAAAAAAGAATAATTGGAGGGTGGTCTACGAACGATTCCGATGCCGAAAATATGATTTTTAGAATTTTTGTCTGTTTGTCTGTTTGTCTGTTTGTCTGTATGTATGTCCGGAAAGATCTCGGAAAGTACTGGATAGATTTGATTCATATTTTCAGAGAATATCAACAAGAGGTCCGGTCAACATACTTTTTACTTATTATCTCGCTTTTCGTTACAGGGGGTGAGCAGGAGCCTTTTATATCTATACACAAATATCAAATTATCTCATAAACTACTGAATATATTTCGTTCAAATTTTGCATGAACCTTATCGTACACATGATACAACAAATATTCAAAAACCATAACGCTACTGTGCAGGGGGCATGAGCAGTAAAGTTTTAAATTTTTGGAGTCACCCGTAACATCGTGTAATACAACTATGAGGTGTATTTTCACCCCATTGAGTAGTAAGCAGCACGGTGATCAATTTACACAAAAAAACATCACGGTATTTATCTTAAGACTTTTGGCAGAGCAATAATAGGATTTTTCGAAAATAAATCATTTTCACAAAATTAGTCATTTTATTCTCTTTCAAGTCTGATATAGGCCTACCACGACTATCTCACAAGTAAAATAAAAGAAACATAAACTAATACGTTTTTTTTATGCAATTGTTACCGTAATCGGTACATTCTTGAAAGAAAGGAACTTAAATTATTTTTATTTTTACTCAAGTTCAAATGTGGAATGTGAAATAATATGATTTTGTGTTTATTTACGATAGGTGTATATACCTTTGTTTTTAGCTCGGTAATGTTGGCGATGCTACTTCAAGATAAAAGAATTCGTAGTGACACTCAACCCAAAGTTGCATGTAGTTCACATTGATCTCATCTATAATTATGCATAGCAATAAATTACTGAACGACACAGTTAATTATATTACCTTGGTTCATCTGTAACAACTAGCAACAAAAATATAAACTTTTAAACAAAAAAAAGCCTTTCAAACAATGAAATAATGTTTTCTTAAAATTGCGTTTTACATAGCATAGGCCAAAAGTATTTCGGATAGAAAAGCCCAGAAAACTTGCATAAAAACTTCATAATAGGTATGCAATGTGACAGATCTATAAGACCAAAGCTATCAATGAATAGACATTATGTATCTATTGATAGAATAATGTCTACTGATACCTGGGATTTTTCAATATTTTAACGATTTGATCGGTCTACATCCGCCATTACAGAGAACGCACACGTGGCCTTTCCAAAGATTCCTTTAACAAATTATTGTAATCTCTACTTATTTAAAATTTTCTTCTTTCGTAGCCTGGTAAAAACAGGGGAAGGAACGAGACTGAATGAGTTTCTGAGATCCCAAAGCTAAGCCGACGAGGATTAGAAACATATTTTTGGAAATTTCTCCAATAAGGCTGATAATAGCGTGTAGCTATCAGCACTTACATCCGTCATACAATGTCTGGAAGATTCATTTTGGCTGTAGGTATCGACAGCGTAACCTCATAACCAACCTCATGTAGTCTTTATTTAATTTCCATTTATGCAGTAGGGATAACGGGATTTTACTTCAATGATCGTCAGGTAGTTTAACGAATAAAATAGGTATTTTTTCTTTTTAAATTGGTACAGTAAATAGAACTCATGCGCATGAAGTCACTTTTATGTTCATATTTTGCTTTGTCGTAACATCACAAATTAGACATATCCTATACTTTAGATTTTTGTCATAGTCAATTTAAAAAAAGGGGTGTCTGATATTTTTTTTTCACGCTATTTATTTATAAGCAATTTAAAGGCAAATCATGATCAAAACACCAGGGGGCTAAGATAACACGTTTACCAACTTTTTTATTTTGGAAATATTCCAAATGTTTGTGAGGAAGATCAGTTTTAATATTAAGAGGACAATCAAACATAACGTGTTTCAGGAAACTGTTTATCTGGGCGCAATTTTGCAAAATCTTATATCTTATGACACTATGTAACATCCACAGTTACCGAGCCCGACTCTCACTTCACCAGCTCCGTCCACAAAAATAATTTGACATCTTATTTATATCGTCAGAAAACATCGTGTGTGAAAATAACAACTGTCTGGCTATCACTGTTCCTGAGAAACAGCCAGGTGACAGAGACGAACGGACACCGGGGCCAAAGTAATATGGTTCTGGTTTACCTCTTTGGTTACAGTACAATAATAATTTTATGATACCTCATAATCCGTCGAACAATTTCAGGTGTAGGCCGGCCAAAGAACAGACGTGCTCGAAAATCATAACCTACCTAATTAGAAAATGGAAACCCTCGAAAGTAAAACATTTTTAGCAGAAGTGCTAAGACTGAGTTATACCTTCTGTTATTTTTTCATACTTGCACCCCCCCCCCCATTTTTAAACGGCTCGATTTGTCAAACATGTCTTAACGAACACTCGCACATAATTCACGTTTAAAAATTAAATTGTACAATTCGTTCGGAAGCTATGATGTCACAGACAGACGGGCAGGCAGGCAGATATATCAAAGTTATAAGCCCCTCTTTTTGGGATTAAATAAGAAAAAGTCATTAAAACAGCTGTGAAATATTTGACACCAGGATAGTATCGTAAACGATGAAATGTGTTTGATTCAAACATTTGATAGTCTTTGGGCCGCTCAAGATTCATTATAATTTAGAAAAAAAAAGCAAGCTTAAAATGTAAAAAAAGTGTTTCATTTTCAATTTTGCATTACATTTTTGCGATGATCGTTAATCGTTATTATTAAACTTCATAGTTTTTCACATCTTGAAAATCACGCAGACGAAGTCGCGGGCAACAGCTAGTTGCGAATATAATACTCCGATGCACTGTTTTAGCTGTGTATTAACTCAGATGACATTTATTTTTTATTTACCTGATTAGTTGCTATTATATACGTGATATGTTACGTATGTCTTGATTAGGTTCTTCCAAAACCTGGGTCCTGGTGGTACCTTAATTAGCACACTACAGATGATATCAAGTCACATCCTTTTTTGTCAACTATCTCCAGAAACGTTACCATACCATTTTCTTCATATGTTTTCTAATATTAACCCTTTGGCAGTTTACTAGACGCTTAAACCCCAACTTGAATGACACATGTAATCAATATTCATTGATTAAGTACTTACGTTGTTCGTAGAAAGCGGAGATAGTACGGATTCCGTAGTTGGAAAGCGTGCAGAGGATCTCAATGATAGCCTCCTCGTCAGTGCCGAGCCCCGCGACGGCGTCGTGCAGCTCCTTGGCGTAGAAGTGGGGGAGGGGCGTCATCAGAGCCACGATCACGTTCTCCAGGTTACCGCCCAGCTCACTCTTCAGCTCACTGATCAGGTCCTAGCAGGGAAAAATAAAGTCATAAGTACCCAAGTGTCTAACACGTGTGTCATGAAATTGACAGGAATTGACGCCGTCGAGTATGCCTAAGTTGGCTTTTAATTGGACACTATCTAGGTCTCACTTTGTGAAGTTATAGGTGCATAGGTAATACCTCTCAAAAAAAAGGAACAACCTATGTCAATTCAGGATTGGCCAATGGCAAAGATTAAAACTTTTTTTTCGACATACTATATTGCATTTTCACCGAAAAAAATATTGAGAACTGTTCAATTAGGTAATACACACGCTATGTTCCATGTGCAGTTCCACACGAGCATTTAATCATAACAGCATTTCGTAATTCACAAAGTGCTACCGTTATTTTGACATACAAATTCAGCCGGCAATCATTCAATCTAGCAAGAATCATTCAATTCACCTGCGAACTTAACATTCTCGGTCACATGCGTCACTCGTGAATAGGCACATGATTTCTCACCGTTTTACATACTATGTCGAAGCGTTGACGAATCCATTGGAATCGTTAAACAACGTTGCATGTTATCGAGGATTGGCTGAGGACATCAGTGGAACACGACAGTTTCCCGCCAAGACGAGGAAAAATTGAATATTTTAGCAATGAGTAATTTCCATTGTTTTAGTGTGGAATTTAAGTGCCTAGTTATGTGGCAATAAACCATAGTTTAGTACGTTAGGCCTTCGGAAATGTTCAGATACGTAATGAATGATTCAGTCTATACCATAGCCATGAATAATTATCGTAAGTCTATAAATAGATGACTAAAGCGTTACAATGTCGTAATTTGTTGCGGATAACTTTAGCCTACAATTATGAGCAAACATAGTCTTTCAAGTTTTGCACGCAGGTTGTTTTTTTTTCTTTACTATCTTTATCTGCAGCTACAGTGCAAAAGATTATTCCCAAAATGTATGTGAACCGCAAGCGATATGAAGTGTGTTCGACTGATATGTAGATAATGAACATACATTCTTGTAAACGTTTACAACATGTTAAACATCAATCTTGTGATTATACTCTATTTATTTACCTGATAAGTCAGGTAAATACAGAGAGATAATAATTTAATATCGAGGACACGTTTTTTGATCACTTTGATATCTTTTTACTCAAAAAAGGGAACAAAGTCAACAGTGTTTTTATACCTACAATAAATTTGTTAATTGACAAGTGTCAGAGTATTAGCTACTTCTTCAGCAAATTATGAAGTGACCTGCGGGCTCTACCTACTCTATTTATCAGCTATTCTATATACGTCTGAATAATACCTATATTCGTGTTGTTTTTCTGCATCGCAACAAGATTCCCCTGTTTATCTCATACAAGCACAATGTTGTTTGTTTGCATGATCTTACGTGTCATTTCTAATTATTAGATGACTAAGAAAGTCCGTAACATCGTTATAATTAGCAATTATAATCATGAAACGAACCAACTAGACTGTATAATTAAATAGGAAAATAATATAGTAATTATAACAAGAATACTCGCTAATGACCGTTAATGTTAACACTATTGTACCTATCAGTGTTAAATGATTCACGATATCCGGAAAGGAAAAAAAAGGTTGAATGTCAATGCAGCAGGCTTCGAGATCATGAATCAACTACGGAAGGCTCATTGGCCAAGGTCGTGGTAACTTGAACCATTTACCAGACAATACAAGGTTTTTGGGCATGAGGCCTAACTTGAGAACAAATGATTAAGAGTAATGAGCGGTGATGTCACGCCTCGTGATATAATGTTTCTTGCTCATCTGGTTTTTAATAACACTGTATGATAATATGAGCCAGACGCTTTGTAGTGTCGGATTTTTTTATATTTTTGACTGAACTATGATTTCCTCCTCACGTGTTTAGAGAAACGATTTTAAAAGTCTTAGTGAACACACGTAAATCCCGAAAAATATCAGTAGTAGGTAACTGGTAAGTATGGTAAGTTCCTAGCATAAATCGACATGGTTCTCGCAGTACTGACTAACTGTCAATAATATTAAACTTTTTGAGAGTGGTTGTTGCTGTTATCAAGACATTTACATCTTTATATATTAAACTTAATAACTTTACTGTTTTTTTCTTCTGTGTCTACACACAACCCATTTTTGTTCATACCTAATTGAATTTAGTTCTAATATGGCCATTTATCAAGGCTATAAAGGTATAAATCTCTGTAGGCAATGCATGTTGTTCCAGTTAGTAATAAATGTTTTATAGCTTTGAGGAAACACGATTTACCTAAGTTAACGTGCATTCCAGATTTGATTCGAAATTTTAACAACCAAACATGGCACTTAAATTGAGAAAAACATGTAATTCGCAGATTTACATTAATCTCTACTAAAAACCTGGGATAGCCAGAACTAAAATGGTAGATGCTAAGTAGTCTTCAATATTTCCTCTTCCTTTCTGGTCAAAATTCTTCGAGTACAGCTACTACGTAAGCTACTTTAATTACCTAATGTGATAGGCTGACAAATTTTTGACAACCACTATCAATGATTCCCGATACAACTTTTTGCCTAATCCAAAATAGATCCTTATATGAGAATTTCTTCTTACCTTGCCATAATTGGTTTTGAAGGTCTCGGCGATTTCAAGACGCTGGACGATACCGCGTCTGCAGAGGACATCGATGATGGCTTTCTCATCGGTTCCCAACCCTTTCATCGCCTTGCGGAGGGTCTCGGCATCCGCAGCGGGGTCGAAAGGCTCCGCTGGGTACACGGTGGGGGTGCACTGTGAGGAAAAAGGGAATGATGATTTCTTTGAAAGTTGTAGGTTTACGGAGCATTTTTTTGTTCGCAGTTCTATTTTGTTCGATGTTCATGAGGCGATGATCGATATTTAAAGTATCTTAAGCTAATGGGCATAGCTATTAAGTTCGATTATTGGTCCTTTTATTGCGTTAGAAACGGATAGTGATTAGATAGCTAATGACGCCCCAAAGAGGTTCACTGGGATGCCGAAATCAAGAGAGGAAGGTATACCTGAATTGAGGTTAAAGCAGTTTGTTTGAAGGTCTTGTTGCCATTCATCTAATTACCCTTAAAATAGATGCACTTTTTCTATGTTCTAATTGATGTTTAGAATAACAGGTTGTACTGTTTGTAAATGTTGTTACGATAGAGATTATTGTTTGAAAACATCGTAACGTTGTTACAACAACGTATTTCGATGGCAGGTTGACGTAAAGCTATTCCCAGTTGAGTACTAGAATTGTTTGGCTCGACATTCAATTCGTAGTAAGTCGTTCATTGATGACTAATAAGTTAACAAGAAACCAGGTTCGTTATAAGGATGACGATATTGGCGCGCAATGTCAAGTGTTTTGTTTGTTTTTTGGATACTATAATGCCATAAATACTCTTATAACCAACCATGGATTATCAAAATGCGCTTAATAAATCTTCTTACATTTACCCGCCAAACGAGACTAGAAATACGTCAGTCATCTATAGTGTTTATGGCGATTTCCTCCCTTCGACATGGTCAGTTATCTCGGCCTTGGCATGGTTCAGATTAGCTATGGCGTACAAAGGGCGGTGTACGTCCCTAATGGACGAAATACCATCACGAGTATGAAACCCACCCTTAACAACGGCATTTAATATTAAGGACATTGAGACAAGAAGTTATAAGTACTTTTCAAGCTAAAACCCATTAACGCTGTAGCATTCTACTTCAGCAAAATATATCGTACCTAATTACTAAAAAAATATTTGTTAAATACCTAGCGCGCTAAACTAATATTCGAGGTTACTGAAAGATGACATCATTCCGTGAGAAATCTATAGAATAATATAGCTATGTAGGTAGTTGAGTAATGTAGGTGGACTTACCTTGTAGGGGTAGTACTGTTGTCCGCTCATGTTGATTGATTCCTAAAGACAGAAAATATTATTACAAACTATTTCACGAATGCGCTAAAAATAAAACTAAAACTGAATTGCTATCGCAGACCGGCTTTTAGCGAGTAACAAACATCGGCACGCCAGCGCGTCGCCTGCCGGCAAATATAACACTACACTTGAAATACTGAAACTAATACATATTTATGCACTAAACTGTATATACGAAGCTATTTATTATGTTTCATAGCATAATAACAAGTAAATACATCAAATTAGTACGTACTTTAGTCAGCGACACACCCAAATCACTACAAACAGACCGAATTCCGAAATACTCTCGACTCGAATGAAACTCGGTGAGGTGGGTCGAAGCCGTTTTTGTTCGCCCTCTCGCCTCTCGCTCCGTCCAGAGGTTTGCAACCTTCGGTTAGCTTGCGCAATGCAGATTTTATATCTGCGTGCATTTATTTTTAAGTGCCAGAATTTACTGCGGAAAAAATAATGGGTATTTGGGTGAGGTTTTACTATTTTTTTTAAGTAAGAGATTGTTATCTAAAACGGAGATTTATTTTTTAAATTCATGAAAAAAATTTACCAACTTTAGATTTCATTACCTATTTGATAGCCGAGTTTGGAGTTTGATTTCTGAATCTCGTTTGTTTTTATGACTGTGTATTGCATTGGGTTTTACGTACTTGCAAACAGTATCTGAGGTAATATTAAGCTATTTCGATGTCGTTTGGGCTATAGAAATAGCTTTAAAACAAACTTAAAATATTCAATTAGCAGGCAAGACATCTTGGTTTTTAATCTTTGAAATGAATAAGTATCCCTAAATTATTTCGATTTGTAAGTGTTTACACCACTGACATAAAACTTAAGGAAACCATGTTCTACCTTCATTCAAACATCTAAAAAAAATTACATGCTACATGTGTGTTGGCGACCCCTGTGCCACGTAGGTTATTCGCCCGCGATGACATCACCGCACGGCGGCAAGGCGGCGACGCCCGCCGCGCGCCCGCCACCGCGGCTGCTCGTTCGCCCGCCGGCCGCCGCCGCTAACCCGCAGAGCCTTTAGCGCAACCACGCAATGTGACGGTGCCGTGACGAAGTATTGCCGCAACCTCATCCTTAATACAAAACGCTACGTCAATTCACAGCATTGAACTAAAAACCGCTGTTATAACGCTGAACATACACCCTATTTAAAAAACACTATAAAAACAGCCCTACCGCTAGAAACAAGCCTTTTCCTTGAGGAAGGTTTAAGCATTGATCAATGGTCACGCTTGTTCTTAATATTTGGAACGCATAATTTCGGCGCGACGCTGCGCATTCTAAAGCCACGTTCTACGAAAGGCTCTGCGGGTGCAAGCTAGACATTGCACATTTCGGTCTGACTTCAGAATACAATGTAACATAATCTAAAAAATTATCTTCAATCGAATGCTTTCATTTTCTATTTGGTACACAAAACTTTAGCTCTCCTTGGTTCATTAGCATTCATATTCAAGTCATTTTAAGTTATTATTTTTGCTAGCTTAAGACAACCCGGCTCATTAATTCTATAGTGCTGTAAAGAAAGTAGTCGTAAATTCTTTAGCAAAACGTGTAAGTAAATTTCTACCCGTACAAGCGAGCACTCAGAAAACATTAAGATTTCCGGTTAGGAAACAGCATTTAATTTAAAACAGTGAGGTGCGGGGATACCCACATTCCTATGTTTATTTATATTTTTATGTGCCCGATGCACATTTCTACGAAACTGTCGACATCAAAAGACTTTCAGTTACGAACCATTTATATACTTAATGAAAAACTAATGGCACAGGTTCTACAGGCTTTAGGAGTATAAGTAACATATATAATATGTTCGGTTCGGGTTCAAAATAAAACATTTCAGAAATTTGCGTACGTAAAACCGCAATCTCGCTAAATGTGGTCTAACAACACACGCCCATAATAATACAAGTTAATCAAATTACGCTCACTCATAGCGTTAGTTAATTAAAAACAGGATAATGAAACAATAGAAACAATATCTGTACTTATGCCTTATCATTTTAAAATAGTAACTTATTACATTTTGCATCGTCTGATGTTAACAAGCAATCGAGTTTATAAATTTTCCGATTTTGTGTTATCTTCAAGTACCATCAGGTCAAGTCTTAAAATATTGACTCAATTTGTAATTCCCAACGAAACGTCATTTTATTAAGGATTCTGCGTAGTGCGTGTCGTCATAGATGTTATTCATGATTAGATCATTACGAGAGGAACTGAGGAACTCTCTGAATCATAATCTCGTTCATTATTCATATGTTAACTTCCTGACACTATATTTATTTATACGTGCAGTGTAACGTGTTACTTAAATAGCCTTGCTATCGTCATTTTGTTTGTAAATACTTAAGACATAAAAGGGACCGATGTTCATATTCACAAAACGGATTATTTCAATAAAAGAAGTGAGATTTCCTTGTAATAGGGATCGGTTTTTCCGATTATGAGGAGTTCGTAGAGTACCTTATATATACGTGGTTAATAACAAAAGAAGTAATTCCAAGTTTTCTCAGGGTAAAGTAGTTTAATTTAAATAATAAATTACTTAAGCCATTAAGTAGGGTATCTCTTGCATTAGACTAATGTCTAACAGCCTAGGTTATTAATGAACTTACATCGTTGATACACTTCAATTCTTTTCTCGTCACAAATTGCTTAAAGACTTACTAGTTTCCTTAACATCTATGATGAGCGTCATCCTAGCCTTTTCACAAACGTTCGGGTGAGCTTCCACTCTAAACGGATGCAGCTAAGTAGGTAAATACTATTTTTTTACAAGGCGCGACTGCCTATCTGAGCTCTTCAACCCAGTTACCTGGGCAACACGATACCTGGGTAACGACTTTCAAATATGTGTAAATAATAGCCGGAACCCACAATTAAACATGCCTTCCGAAACACCACGCAAAGCCGCTGAACGCAACGAGTTGCAGGTTTGATCCTTGCGTAGGACAAACTACTGTGTGATTGACGAATGCTTGTCCTGAGTCGGGGTTTCTTTGTGCATGTGACTTGAATGTTTGTTAAACTCCCTGCGACACAAGGATTACATCTATTAAGGCAGGAGTCATTTAAAAAAAATGATATGAAATAGTTTCGTAAATAAATAAATATTTTTTGTCTTCTTTCAATCTTGCTAAAATTGCATTTATCTGAATAAATAATCTTGACAGTCTCGGGGACATATTTGTCTAGAAAGTTAAGCACGTAATATTCGCATATTTAGAAAGTTGCAATGTCAGTGTTCTTGAAATTTTCAGTCAGCATTAGCATAATGTTCAATTACTGTCACATAAACAAACGTTTGTTTGATAGTGTTTACACAGTTCATAAAACCGCAAAGTATGAGTGGAACTCGCGACACTGAGGATTCTGTCTACAAATACGTAAAGAAAAATATTTAATGTCTGTCAAAATTATGACCATTCGAGTCGTTTCATCATTTCAATTTTTTTTTTGTTATAATATATTGGTAGCTCAAATACATTATTTACCAGCTAGCACGGTTCATAGGATACGGTCTTGTCACAGACGGTTAGAACGAACAGCAGTCCTAGTAATAGGGTTCCATTTTTACCCTTCGGGTGCGGAACTCTAAAACATCAAACCCCATGTCCTCCATTCTGATAAATTTCCTATACCCGGTACCTACCTTCTGCATTTAGCCTATTTGTTGAAATTACAGTAAACAATACAGAATATTGTTTCCTGGAAAACTTTACGTGTTTGGCTTGAAATTGGAGCAAACAGGACTCATTAAATTTAATGGTAACATCGCGTGTACTGCGAATTTTCTACGTGCATTTTGTAGGTGTAATGTGGAAGTATTTATTGGAATATGACTTACCTTAATTACCTATTACTCGTATGACCGGTGGTAATACTAAAGCAATTCGTGGATAGGTTTGACTAAGAAGTTATTGTTTCAACGTACATTAATTTTAATTAGATATTTACTACCGGAGTATTCTTAATAGCGCTCTCGGTAAACCACTCATTTTCTCTCAAGTACCTATAGTTTTTATCTAGGTACTCTACAAAGTCGAGCTCCTTGTACTGGTGTTTTTCCGTCTTATTCCTAAGGGGTGATAGCAACAACTTTGTCAGGAGTTTTCAGCTGGTGTGTTGGGAAGTCATGGCTCTCAGATGTCCAAAGATATAGCGGTAAAATAAGCCTTCTTCTCGGAATTGGAGGAAGGTGCTCAATCGCCTCATAAACCTTTTTAAGGAAGATCGGCCACTATAGAGGCCCACAATAACACAAAGGCAGCAGAATAAACTCAAGTTGAGATGTCAGAGCTCAATAGGAAGCGAAATAAAGTCAAGGCCCTAGCTTTTTCATTAAAGCGCGGGAATTCTGTTGGACACCCTCCTCGGTAGCGCCAGACTCTGACTGACTAAACCAAACCGACATGCAGGGTCTGCCCCGTTTGATCAATGCGGGAACCCGTGACAGCCTCTTGAGCCTCCTTTTGCGTTTTGGATGCTGACGAGTAAAGTGCGTCTGAAGTCTTCCTCCTCGCTTTGTACTGGGACCACTACAAGGAATGTAGGCCCACGGGGTCCTATGGTTCATGAGAATTTGCACCTTCGCTCAAAGCTTTTTATTCTAAGGTAAGAAATCCTAAAAAAAAACTTGTCTCGGATGGTGACCATGTGAATTGATTGTGATTCTACCCATTAAAATTGCAGTTCTACCTTTGCAATTGAAACCAAAGGCTATCCCTCACTATCCTGGGTCACTGGAGTGCCAACTAAAAAGGCAAAGAATTAATAATTTTATCCTTTGCGTGTATTTGTTGCTTCATACGGTTATTAACAATTATTCAGTGTAAATTGTTAATTTGATTTAATCATTAATGTGTATTTCCTTTAAAACAACGTTTTATTACGTTGGCAAAGGTATATCAGACATAAGTACCTATAAGCATGGACAGGAAAATAAACATTAATTATTTTGTTCACTTTATAATAAACTTTGAGTATGGTCAATTATTTATAACTGTATTACCAGTCATTTTGCGAAGAATTATATAATACTTTTCCCATTAGCAAAAGGAATTTGCCGAAGTGCTTGGTAGTTTATTATAGCTTAGCTGTCCCATGCCCACTTCAGTAGGTGATATCAACTATCTGACCGGGCAAACATTCTCCTGTCCTAATCTCTATCCCTACTAATATTATAAATGCGAAAGTAACTCTGTCTGTCTGTTACGCTTTCACGTCTAAACTACTGAACTGATTTTAATGAAATTTGGTACAAATATAAAGTTGACCTTGAGAATGAACATAGAACAGTTATTTTCCCGGACTTTGAAGAGTTCTCTTGGACCTCGACGCGGGCGAAAAGCTAGTAAAATTATATACGTAACATTTCAAAAAGTTTTTTTTTTTTGCGGGCTTTCGGAAGCCGGAAGGAGTTAGTAATAAAGACAGTAATACTTACAGTACAGACAGTAATATTAGTAGTAAAGACAGATAAGTCTGTAATACTACACCCATAACAGGCTAAAATATCTATACTATTAGAACGACAGAATTATTAGACAACAGAGTTAACTTTAAGTATTGTCAGTCAATCATCATCAAGTTAATTAAACGATAAATAAGTTGATGGAGTGTGTGGTTGTATAAAACATGATTTATTACAGTAATACATTTAATTGGAAATACACGGGTGGCAGGCCATCACCATTGTGACAGATACAATATATATAAATACAGTTGTCGCTCTCTGCTCTAGTCTTCGAGGAAGAAGTATTGGCCTGCGCGTTTCTGTTCAATGTCCTGTAACAAAGATAAAATAAAAGTTTTAAATCGGTTTTATAAATAAATATTTTTAACCATTACCCTGTTCCATGAGTAATATACGAACATTAGTCTTTGTGTCAAACAGTTCATTGTTGGACTCTTTATCACATCTTCTTTCTGCCAAAGCTTATCAAATAGAATCTTTATAGGTAAGAAATATTCAAATATTTGTTACTTTAATACAGGTATTTTTCGCAGACTTATTCTCTCTCTATTTCGAGACAGTAGTGGCATGAGAACATTTAGTTATGATTATCTTCTTTGGATGAGAAATTATCCTCAATCATCAATCAGAGGTAATCCTTTCGGACAATAGCCCAGCAGACTATTGAGGTAGGTTAAGAGGACATAATAATGACTTAATAAAATCGCCATGTTACCTTAACAGAGGAGTGTTTGTTTATCCTGGGCCGGAAGTTGTTAGGGTCCCTTCTGAAGGTGATGCCCAGCAGTTCGAGGAAGCGGTTCATGCCGTTGAGCAGCGACTGCGGCGCGTGCGCGGTCGCGTGCGAGGACGGAGTGCCCTCGAACACGATGACGCGGTCCGCCAGGTACGTCGCCATTATAAAGTCGTGCTCGACCACGAAGCCCGTGCGTTTTGCGTGAAGAATGAATCTGGAAATAAAATTAAATTTGTGTAAATAAAATCACGCTTTGTTTTTTTTTTTCATTGTTAGTAACAGTGTGTTCTAGATAAGAACACTGACAGTAAACTAAGTGACTGTACCAAAACATGGAATACCATTCTGGCTTACATAAATTTAATTTAGTTATGCATAAGTGAATTATTAGAGGAAGTTTTAAAAATTTAAGTGTTCAATGTGCTATTAGATCATATTAAAGACACTAAAGCTAATCACAATCATATTCCTACCGTTTTATAACTTTAGCGGCAACCAAACGCTGTTCGGAGTCTAGATAGGCAGAGGGCTCGTCAATCAGGTAGACATCAGCTGGTTTCCCGAGACACAGCACAAGCGCAACTCTCTGCAACTCACCACCAGAGAGGTTCTGAACCTCCTGGTCCATGATCTCTTCAATCTTCATTGGCTTCATCACATCTGTGATAAACTGGAATATAAAAGTACAGGGAACTCATAATATGTACATTTTTATGTTTCCCAAGAAGGTTTTATATTTTTTTTAAGAGTATTTTTCTATTGCCTCATTATACTAGTAAATAGCTTGAATCTTTTGCTGAAAAACTACTTATTTGTTGTTTTAGGCCAACAGGAGAAACTAAACTGTAAATTTATCAATTATTCTTTGGAACTTAAAAACATTTGATACATTTTAACTTTTATCTCCACACCTAATGCGAAAATGGTCTCTTTAGATACAATTTTTTTTTCTATATTTAGCACAATAACATAGAACTTTAAAATTACCTGTGGATGTATGTAAGCATCTCTAATCTTATCGTGCAACAAGCTGCGCACCAGTCCTTGGGACTTGGGAGATATCTTCTGTGGCTTATAACTAATGTGCAGCTGGGGAAGCTGGCCTGAACCTGCAAAATTATCATTTCTTGTAATATTTGTACTTTACAAAGTAACTACATCCATGGGAGAAATGTTTAGTAGTAAACATGTATTTAGACTTAATGGAAGAAGAGCATTAGAAAAAACAAGTCAAGAGGTTTTCAACTTGCAGCTGGTTGGATAAATACTATTGTAGCACAACACAAACTTTGTGCCTGAATGTCTTGCTTTGTGTAATACTGTCTATAGTACAGTTAGTATCATGTTTAGTATCATGTTTGCAAGTACTACTTAAAGATTACTATTTGTTATGAGCATAATATGTATAATATGACTGCAAAAATTATTTTAATTCATATTAAAATAATTAGAATAGCATTAATTAATTAATCTTTAGTCTTATGGGTAAGAACAAAATGTTTCTTTAGATGATAAAGTTCACTTATAATAGTTGAACTTTGGAGATATTTGTCACATTGAAATTGACCTACACAATAGTGTAGGTAATCTAATTACGTATTCGTTGGTCATATTTAAACTAAAAAAGTTCCGAATAAGGTACGACAATAAGCGATAAGTTAAATAGTAACGTCGACAAAGGAGACGTACAAATATTGACTTTAATGTCAGACATTCTTTGCATAATCATACCTTCGTTTGTTGCACAGGATTCCGCATGTTTTAAACATTTTTGAAACACAGGATGAAAAAACAAATCGAATAACTCAGTTCTAGCCATTTCGAAGACTTAAATATGTTTAAATTCATTAAAATACACTTATTGCAATACACCTATAACCTCATTTTTGTAACGATGTCTACATTGTTATATAACGCAAATTTATTGGAGATTCTAAATAAAGGATTCTTTTCGGTTAAATATCACAGTCACTACTAGGATTAAACACAAATATGATAAAATAAGAATTTTTTGCAACAAAACCGAAGCCTTCTGACAATTTGACAACTTTCACAAATTTGACAGTTCATGTGTAGTGTTGCCATTACACAGTATATTTTTCAGTTCGGATACACACAGTAAATAAAATTTAACCAATTTTTCGACTAAACAACTAGAGATTAGAAAATAATAATAAAGCGTCTTAAATAATATGCTTAAAAATTAATTACCTTCATCGGGTTCCAAGTTGCCGGCTAACATTCTGATAAACGTAGTTTTACCAGTTCCGTTCTCTCCGAGTAACACTAAAATCTCGGAATCTGAGAATTCACCAGGATGTACCTTCAAGCTGAAGTCACCCATGAATTTGGACATTTCAGGATATTCATAGTGGTTCATTCTTTTTATCTGTTAAGGATAATTTTAAATAAAATTTAAGTTTTCTTCCAGACCATAGCATAAATTTGATTTAGGAATAAAACTAGACATACCTCCTCCTCAGTGGCAGACTCGGCGACTTTAAAAACTAACGACTCAGTCCTGAACCTCATGTTTTCAGTGGGCACGAACCCATCGAGGAAAATATTTATGCCTAAAATTACGAAGATAATTTAGTAAGTTTATAAGAGAACAATTTAGATCCAAAACTGAGATGATGGATTATGTAGAAACTTACCTTCCCTGACAGAGAAAGGCATAGTCACAACTCCGTAAGCACCAGGAACACCATATAGACAGCAAATGAAGTCAGACAAGTAGTCCAGCACTGACAAGTCGTGCTCCACAACTATGATGAACCTAGATGCAAATAGTGAACATTTCATCATCATAATTTTACATATGCAAGTGTTAAGGCATGCACAAACATGCTTATAAATGCTTTCTTCACGACGTCTTTTGACCAAAGCACATGGCGTATATTACATGTGCAACGATAGGCGATATAATGCGCCAAAAAAAAAGTCAAAAAAAGGGGGGTCAACACACAAAAAGATATACGTCATGTGTTTTAGCAAAGGAACATCACACAATACCATATAACACTCACTTGTCAGGATGGATGAGGGATCTAATTGTGCGCGCGGCGTTAAGACGCTGCTTGACATCCAAGTACGAGGAAGGTTCATCAAACATGAAGATATCCCCATTCTGGATGCATACCATGGCAATAGCGAAACGCTGCAGTTCTCCACCAGAGAGCGCTGCGATCTCACGGTCGCGAATGTGCGACAAATCTGAGTAAAATTACACAGTTAGAATTCAATTTGCCTCATATTATGTCACATTAGAAGACGTAATGAAAGAAAAATTTACTGAAGCTTTGGTTCTTTGAAAGAAAAATCTCTTTGGATTAACACACAAAAATAGATCTTGGATGGTTTTTCTTTATGGCTTCATTTTCTGATACTACAGACTATTTAACTTACCAAGCATTCTACAAATTTCTGGCTGGTTCTTTCTTTCATCTTTCTTATCAAGAAGCTGGCCCACAGTGCCCTTGACAGCCTTAGGGATTTGATCCACATATTGAGGCTTGATCAAGGCTTTCAGGTCATCTTCTAGGATCTTGGTGAAGTAGTTCTGCAACTCTGACCCACGGAAGTGGGACAGGATCTCTTGCCAGTCTGGAGGGTCCTGAGAACAAATGGGAATATTGATAAGAGCTTCAAACATGATTTATTACTATATAAGAATTCCATTTGGTTCTGGCTCATTTTATCTATTCTTCAAACTAAGGAAGTCTAAAGCATTATCACCTTTAAGTTTATTAAAAAAGATAAAATCTTTCAACTATCAGTTGATCTGAACTCACTATGCTATCAAGACTTCTGGCTTAGATGACACAGTGAATAAAAATTGTGAATTGCATTCAAACAATAATTTAAATGCAGACCACTTCCTAATACAGTTTAAATAAGGTCACTCTGTTAAATGCTCTGTTGAATGCTAATAAAACAGCTGGTGACTGGGCATAAGAGAGTGAATAATAAAACCTACCTATAATAGTCGAAAGACTAAAGATAATGTATGAAATAAGCATAACTCTTGCAATTATATGATTTGTAATGGTCAATAAAGATAAACCATAACTTACCAGTTCAAAACAAGATTGTGTGATAATGATTTGTGTAATTTAATAATAATAATCATTAATATATATTTTAATAGAAGAATAGCAAACCTAATTCATTGAACAGTATTGCTTAGACTTATTTTTAAAAGTGCTAAAGTTAAAAAGCACTCAAAACATGCACATTTAAATAGAATTAGAAAAGTCAAAACCTTACAGCAAAGCGTCCCAAATTGGGTTTCTGTTTTCCAGCAAGGATCTTCAGTGCAGTTGACTTGCCAATACCGTTCTGCCCAACCAGTCCCAGCACTTCACCAGGCCTTGGGATCGGCAGCCGATGGAGCTTGAAAGAGTTCTTGGAGTAACGGTGAGTAGTATGCTTCTCCAAATTCGATGGAATATTGATGATGGTAATTGCGTCAAATGGACATTTCTAAAAAATAATCAAGATTTTTTATTAACATATGGTGGAATTACATAAGAAACATAAAGTTAGATTGCCTGTGATCTTGTTTATTACTTTAGAATTTAAATCAATAATAATTTAAGACTTATGGAATTTTCCACTGATATGTATGTTATGACAGTTTATAATAAAACACGATGACTGGTCTGTTTGCATCAATCCGCAAAATAATTACATTCTAATTAGGATAAAAGTTTTACCTTGACACAAATACCGCATCCAATACAGAGCTCCTCAGAGATGGTGGCGATCTTGTCGTTGGGAGTCACCTCGATGCAGAGCTTGCCCATGCGCACCACAGGGCAGCTCTTTTTGCACTCCTGCCTACATCTCTTTGGCTTGCAACGATCCGCATTCACGATAGCGATACGCGTAAGTTTGTCCGTCTCTTCATGGTGTCTATTTCGAGACATAACTGTTTACCAAAAAATTGCACTTTACCACCCAAAAAACTTGACAACTAATTTAAAATACACTAAAACTTTCGTCCGATATGTGGCACAGGCTTCGATATAACCTCAATCACTAATACATGACACAATTATTTATTATGAAATGAGTATAATGTAGTAAACTTCAGTATATAATAAGACTTTTCATAGGTTGATAAACTATAAGAAAAATTCTAATTACCTGATAAAAGAAAGCGAACGTTGGCGATACTTTGCCTACGTTCGCGTGTCCTTTTACATCGAACTCGAAATGTCAAAAGGAACAAACCATCGTGAATATAGCACCATTTGGCCAAGTGGCAACACGTTCGAAAATGTCGATGGCGAGACCATTTTATATTTTAACAGAGCGATAAATGGAAAGGATAATGCCGTATAATCATTAACAAAAACAAGCAAATATTATTTCGCGTATAAAAACTTCTAGTGCGTCGTAAACATTAGTGTCGCTGTGTGTTTTTTTATATTATGTATTTTTATTACGACAATTTTGAACAAGGTGTTCTAATAAGAAATTCTTATAATCAACTTTAGCACCAAGTAACATTCTTTCTGAAATTTCAGAATCAACTTATAATCTATTTCATGTCTGACTTAACTTTATGGGAAACAATACACCACAATTTTAATGTCAAAATCAGACTTTGTGGTGATTTGTTTACATACAAGATATGAGAAAATAAATTTTCTTTAAATCATGTACTACCTGTAATTTATAATTTACATTACAAACTTTAGTTAAGTTACATGTAGTCAGGACTTCGTGACGCAAAGAAAATCGTTTATGTTTGGGATTATGTTTATTTATTGTTTTACCAATGCCGAAGATTAATCGGAAGTGCGTCTTGTGCAAAGCTACCTGCGATGAGAGTAAAGGCATCACCTTGCATCGATTTCCAAAATCTTCTATCGCGCATAACATTCGGTATGGGCTTGTTCAATGTAGTTCGAATTGCAATAGCAACAATGATTTTATCGGCATTCTTATTTCAGAGCTGAGACATGGGCAAAATTCTGTTTCCCAGACAAGGATTGGTCATCACCAGAATTCCAGGATCAAATGAATGCTCAACATATAATGTTGTGCAGCAAACATTTTAAAAGTACATGCTTCGTAGAAAATAAACTGTCTCGGAATGCAGTACCAACGGAAGAGGTTGGAAGGCATGAGGTCAGTGAAATAAAGTCCTTCCTGAAGTTATAGTTATTGATGCCTGATAACAATTTTTTTTATTATTATTCTAAAAATATAATAGTTCCACCAACTTTATTGGCAATACACTACAAAAAGAAAAATATGGGAGCAAAATTAAAAGATGTTTGAGACAGAGATGGCTATGTTTTGCAGCTCTTTTCGAGTAAGCAGAATTATATGCATCAGACTCTATTTTAACCTAATGTACACTCTTAAGACATTGATTTTGGTTCCTATTCAGGTAGAATCTTTAATAGCAAAATTACTTTAAACCCTTAAGCATAGTAGCAATATTATATATGTGCCTACCAATTTAATTAACATTCTGCTATCTTTCTAGCAAGAGAATGTTGAAAAGTTGGTTGATGAGAAACACCTTGAAGCACAGACATCAAAACTATTTCAGGAAGACAAAAATAATACAGATGGACCACAGGTAAATTTATAAACATACATATTTTTGTAAAGTAATTGTTACTGGCATGGCTCTCAGATTAGATAGAATCAATACCATGCACTTATTTAATTTAGAAACTTATACCGACTTCCTGGGCTTGAAGTTGATGCTAAACATTAAAATAAAAATAATAATTGCATGAATATAAATTTAATTGGGTCTAAAAAATCTGTCTATCAATGTATGGTGTCATGAGGTGCAGGTTTGATTGGAGTATTTGATGTTGCTTCTTAAAACGCCATCTACCGAAAAATTTATGATATAAATTTAAATAGGATCAGTGCAATGTTGTGTGACCACTGACCAGCTTAATATGTGCCTTCAAATAGGCCTCATGACATTTTAGTTACCTCATTTGAATAATTTTACTTTTGTGGTCCAATTCCGTGTGAAAGTTAGATTATACTTTCTATTCAGGCTGATGGTAATTTTCAAATAGCGTCCAATGGAATCAGACACGGTACAACCGACTTTTTTGTTATATAAAAATTATTCTAAGTAGCGTAATTGCCATATAATTATGTGCTTTTAAAGAATGTTCCCATTTTCGTATAGTCAACTTACACAGTTCACACAGAAAGTGACAGTATCAAGGTGAAACAAAAATTGTCTCCTGATTTAAGCAGGTAAACAAATGTGCAATAAAAACATCTTTTATTATTCTTAGGCACCAACAAGGTTAGAAATATGTATAGACAGTTTGGAGTCAGCGATTAACGCGATCCATGGTGGTGCTGATGAGCTGGAGGTGTGCAGTTCTCTGTCCGAAGGCGGGCTTACTCCAACTGTGGGTCTTGTCAAACAAATTAAGGAAATGGTAAGCCTGAACATTTTCTATCGAGACCCTTGTTTTTTTTATTTCATAGGGAAATAAGTGATTGATTAAAAAGTGTTTCGCAGAGCCGGTTGTGTCTGTCACTTATATGAGCAAAAGACTAAAGCCCTATCCAAATCTCGCAAGTAAAATTTTTTTACACGTAAAAGCAACATGTAACTTCAATTAGGTAGTGGGCGAAGGCAAAAGGGTTTTTAATAACAAAATGTTAATGTATAGATTTCTATTTAATGATAGAGCGAAGCAAGACTGATTTTTATTTCTATTATAAGATACATGAAGCCTTATCTACTATACAATAAACAAAGGGTTATTGATACTCTTAATCATAATGGCTGCGTGTGTCAAGTACCAGGAAGTCATGTGTAAAGTAATCTTATTACCTAATTATTATAAGTAACAAAGGTGGTCTTTGTGTAGTGACCTTGTTACGAGGAGATAACCCCTGCCCCCATAAGATGGAAGCGTAATGACGGCTGCGACCGAAGCTGGAACTTTTCAGGTTCAGGGTAGTGTTGAGTATTGTGTCTTCTTCAGGATTCTCAGGAATAGTGATTTCTCCTGAATGTTTTATAGCATTCATTAAATTGTCTAGTTTTAATTCAATCGGTACTACATAATGGTGTTTGGTATGCGCGAGGTAATGGTACAGTCTCTCTAAGGTCGATGTGTATCTGTGTTGATAAGATTATATCTTAAATTTGGATTTTGCAGCCACTGTCTGTTGCTAGGCAAACACCTTTTTTTGCGTTGGCATTAACCATCCTTGTTGTAGATTGTTTTTATAACTTCTTCTAGCTTCATTATTACTATCCAGGTGTTATCTTTGATATGTTGAATGATGAAGTTTTCATATCTTGCTGTAGCGTAAGCGCAGTTAAGCGGTTCTTGATGCCTGATGCTATTAGTTGAGCTATGTATTCATAGGAGTTTAGTAAGCTTTGCCACTCAAGGTGCTTGCAGATTACTTCGGCTTATGTTATTCTGTTACAAGGTTCGTGGGGATACGCAGACTCGTTACTTCCCAAGATAAGGTAGGGATTTTTGTGTATGACGATAGTGTTGTTGTCGTTGGGGATTGAGTATGGGTGTAGGAAGTTGTATGGCAACGATATGTATGTCTAGTATGAAATTCAGTGTTTCATTAGTGCTGTTAGCTTTTACTTTGATGGCCTTTTGCCACAAATGAATACTGTTAATATTTGGGGCGGATACTTTACCGCTAATATCGTTTTGTTTTTCGAAATTAGAAATGTTGATATTTTTAGCGGTAGCGTGCATTTTTTCTAAGTGTGAGAATGTTATTGCATTTGCTAGCGTTCCTAGTCTATCGTAAAGTTGCTTAAAAGCGCTTTCAATTTGATTGAATATATTATAGTTACTGTAAAGAAATTGGTTTCGAATTAGACGTTTTTGTTTTATTTTTATGTAGGTTATCTTTATCTTTTCAATAAAAGTACTCGGTTTTTTATTGAATTGGGATTTGTTTTACTAAGTTGAATTCGTCTAGCTCTGAGGTCTACTTCCTCCTGTTTGGCTAGTATAACGGCTTGATCTAGGTTCTCCACATGCTTCATTTTTATTGATAGTGACGTTATAGGATTTAAGCTTCTAAAGAACGTCTCTAGTGCGATTTGCTCGTAATGTATTTGCTTATCCGGTTCGGCTGTGATTAGTGCGGTCATTAGTTCCCTGATTCGGTCACTAAAGGCATCTAATGAGCTGTTGTCTCTTGTGACATGCGTTAAAGCGTACACAAGTTCACCTGTCGTCCTGAGTTCACCAAATTTCTTTAACAGTACCTGTTTTATCTCTATCCAGGATCTTGCACTTGGGTTCTCTGAAAGTGCATCAGCAGCTTTACCTTTTAATTTGTTCTTAATAAGGCAAGTCATGTTAAAATCCTCGGTGTCATGTATTAATTCTAGTGCGTTTTCCACATTCTCTATGTAGAACGCTAATGTTCTCCTATTCCCATCGTAAGTGGGCAGGACTTTTGCGAAGGCAGAGTACTTGGTCTCTTTTTTCTTTTCTTTGAATATTAAAGATTTGTCATCGACGATAATCTTTCCTTGAGCCATTGTAATGTCGTAATTAGAAATATTATGTAGCAATAAACTGTGCGTTACTTATAAAAATAACACTAGACACACTAAGATTCTTTGAATGTGATAGGGAAGTGGTAGAAGGATCTCGGGAATAAACAGAGTGGATGCTTACCCCACGAACATTGCCAATTTTGAAGCTTGAGTCTGCCCCAAACTGCTGGTGCCGCTACTTGTGCTGGTGGTGGTGCTGCTGCTTTTGTCACTTTGTTCACCCACTGTAGGTTCTTTCGCGTATCGCGGATACTTGCTTGAATGAAAATGCTTTAAAGCTCTCAACCGTTTAGGTCACGACGTACCGACTACGCTAGATGGTAGCGGGCGCAGGAAAAAGGGTTTTTAAAAACAAATGTGTTCCGCTGGAAGAGCCAAGCAAGACTGATCTTTATTTCTATTAAAAGCTACATGAATACTTATCAACTATACTTGTATAAACAAAGGGTTATAGTTATAGTCATAATGGCTTCCTGTGTCAAGTACCGGGAAGTCATGTGTAAAGTAATCTTATTACCTAATTATTTTAAGTAACAAACGTGGTCCTTGTGTGACCTTGATATGAAGTCATGACCCATGTATCTTTTTGTTTTGTTTTTTTTGGAGACAGTTTCAATTCTGTTGAATATCACCAGGTACATTATTATATTATGTTCCAGGTCAGTAATATAGAAGCCGGAAAACAGATCCGTAAATCATGTCGCGCATGCGGTTGCGATAAATTAACGAAGGTAGGTTTAGTTGATAAATGGAGTGTGTTAATACCAGTACTTACTTATTTATTCCTTGCTAAACCTTGTTTGCTCTGTTCAGGCACCAAAAGTGAACGTAATGATCAGATGCCGGACCGGCTCCGACTTTCATTATTCGGAGGAGGAAATGGACACGATGTTATCAGATGTAGACGTGTTCAAAGACATCGGTGTTGACAGATTTGTTTTTGGCGCCCTCACGGATACTCAACAGATCGATAAAAATAGTTGTCTGGAGTTTATGCAGGCGGCTTGTCCCGTACCCTTAACATTTCACAGAGCCTTCGATGTATGCACTGATTCTACGGCTGCTGTTGAAAAATTAATCGAACTTGGTTTTAGTAGACTTATGACAAGCGGACAAAGAGCCAGCGCAAATGAAGATGAAGCTATCAATTTGATACAGTTGCTGATGAAACAGTTTGGTAGCAATATTGAGATAATGCCCGGAGCGGGAATAAATCTCCACAATGCGAAGACTTGGGTTGATATGGGATGTACAATTGTCCACAGTTCTTGTAAGCGTATACAATTTTTACCGAAAGTTAAAAATAGCTTGAGTATGGGCACAAGTGATAGTGAACATATTTATGTCTGTGATGAGAATACTGTACATAGAATGAAGCTATTACTGAATCACCGATATAAATAATGCGGTGACGAAGAAAAGACTGGCTATCAGCGTAAATAATAAAAAAAAACAAAGTTTTATAAATATTCCATGTTTTATACGTATCTTTTAAGTAAAGTTTTGTATCGCGTTTATTATCATCAAATGTTTTAATATAAATATAAATTCAATCGTTGATGTTTTTGTTATTATTTGTCACACACTTCCGCCCTACTTGAGAACCCTCTAGAAAAGGATCGGGCACTTTGCAAGGCTTACTGTTGATACGGGTCTCATGGGAGATATGTAATACAATTATTGTTGTTACTCCTCGTCCCAAAAGGTTATCTGCAAATTTGTTTTTTGTCCCTACTTATGGAAGGTCTTCTAACAATCAATCAAAAATATAGCTTTTGTTTTTCTGGTATATTTTGAAGTAAATTTATGCTAATTTACTGCATATGTTAGTTGCGTGAACTATACATCTAAAACTTAAAGCAAAATAAAATCTATCTTTCTTAAAAATCAACAACAATAAAAAAAAATGATATTACAATCGTTCTAAATTCGTCATCGCCTTTTAGTCCTGCAAGTCGGTATAAACTTTACTAAGGAATCAATAAAAGATTTAAGAAAAGTAATAAATCCGTAAGTCACAGCATAGGCATTCGCTCCAGCTGCCGTTGCCTGAAAACCTGCAGTGGTTGTTACCAACATAACATCGATAAATATTGCGCGCCATTTATCATGGCGGTATATTGCTCGGGAAAAATGTTGGCCCGCTCGCGTTTAATGATGCTATTACGGAGTTGCGAAAACAATATCAGGCTAGCTGGCGATCCTATAATAATTGCGATGACTCACTTAAAAAAGCAACTTTTTAACAGTATGCTAATGACCCGTGAAAGCCGTTCGTGTTTTTAAACTCCCGAAATTAATAATCTAGTTTTTCTTTTCTCCTATCAGAAGACGGACTTTGACAATGTTCTTGGGCCTTAATATTTTTCTTTTATAATGCGTTGCAAAACGTACCTAGTGCGGGAGCCGTTTGTTGATTATTAAGAAAAAAAAGTTATTAGCTTTTATAAGTTACAAACTTTTTTGAACCTGAATAATATGCGCTCTATTTTAGCCTTTCCTAAATAACAGACCGTTCTCTATTCAGACCTTGTTGAAAAGGGTTTTCAAACTCGATGCATGCATGTTTTTAGTCAAGTTTAAAGTGCTTACCTTATGTTGCCAACGCTTTACATGCATTAAATTTAATCTAGGTATATACGTAGTTAAGTACCATGTTGTTTATTCTGTCTGCCATTCATGGAATACACCTTTTTTAGTCAATTCATCCAATTGTAGGAACCGGTCGACGTTCAATGTTTGCCTGAAAAATTAATTCAACGCAGAGGAAACATTTACTTCGTTTAATTTTGTAAACTATTTTGGGTCGAATTCTAGGAATTGTGTCCCAAATTAGAGCGGTTCTGTTTGTCGGACCATTACGAATAGATAGTTCATTTCCCTACTGAAGGACATCCTTTCAAAGGCTAGTAGAAATAAAATAACTAAAAAATACAACGTACTTATTTGTCAGAGCTTCGGATGATTAATGATGATTTGTGAAAATGTCCAAAATGGTGAACCGGGATGTAGAAGCCAGGAATCTTTTCAACCCGCCATCAATCATGTGAAGCTTTTAAAAGTCCTTCTGTTCCTGAGGCCGACCAAATGTATCATGTTTTACTAGCGAACCGCGTAGTGATAGCTTCACATATATTTCGAGATGTTGCCAGTTTATTACCAACACTACAAGTCGCAAAACTGAACTGAATTAAGTCTGTATAGCTTTCGGAATACATGTACGCAGATCGTAGGAATATCAAGCTCAACTGACCAAAGCTTATTCTTAGGGTGATGGTATTTTAAACAGGTAAAAAATGATAAAACCAAGTAACAAACGAAAGGGTTTATTTCAGTGAATCAAAGTGTAGATAACTAATATACTTAAAAGTAACCTATAATATCTATATTACATCTAGGGTATAAAATAAGGCTATGTCGTGAAATGTGAATATGCTAACTTTAAGGCAGTTTTTGCATACCGTGCATAATTACAACTACTATTTACATCGACTTATCTAGATTGTATAAAGACAAGAATTGGTCAAATTGCACGTTTTATAGGTAAGTTAGGTAAAGCGTTACTTTCACGTTCAAGCAAAACTAGAATAGGTTTAAAATCATATTTTAGAATTAAGGCGGTTATAGAAATGCTTAGGTAAGGTATTGGTTTACATTAATATTTGTAGACAGGGTATTAACTGATTATGAGACATTTCTCTTTTAGAAAGTCATTCAGGATTCACATTAAGTCATATTATTATGTCTACATTGTCTTCATAAGATTTACCGATACCACACGTAGGTATAGGTTGTATAATATATAAACTAATTGCGCGTTCCGTCCATTCTCATTAGGCAGGCGAGCATTATGTAACTGTTCACAGTTGTTATTGAACGTTCATCAATTATAATAGAAACCTATATTCTAACACTATAAATACAAAGTTTCATTCGTCACAATACAGCGTTGAGATTTCTCATTATTCTACGTCAAGAGTCCTCGTGATATAGCTCAGTGCATCAATTCCTAAGTTTTTCACAAAAAATAAATTCACGAATACGGTTTTCGAACATTCGTTAGTCCGGGCGTCGAGTATTGGGCTTTTAAGTCATTATGCGTTGGGTTCATAACATATTTACGTAACACGTGCCAAAAAACAGGACGCTTTTAAGAATTGACTTTTTAGGGATAGTAGGAAAGTATTTTTATACTATGACCGAATGTCTGTTTGTTTTCTTGTCTGGTGCGTAGGGTTCTAGTTTAGCTGGTTCCGTGTTTAGTGCGCTGTAGTCGACGGGGAAGGGCGGCTGGGGCAGGGCCACTTTAGGTGGAACTAGGACCCACTGGCCTGGACCATTGGGGTTCTTGCCCATCAGCCAGTTAGTGAAGCAGTGCACGTATGTCCCGTAGTCCAGTATTAAGTATCCGTTCTGTGGAGAAAAAGATTAAATTCAGTCTTTACTACCATTTATCTTTCGTTCATGAGACATCTAAAGTGCTTGTGGCGGGTTCGTTTAAGTTTCAGATATATGTATTTTCCGAATGCTCATTTGTCATAAGTTTTATATCCATAAAAATAAGGAATCCCCTAAAAAGATATTCCAAACTATTTAAATGTCTACTTAGTTGCTTTAAAATAAATGACCTTTTCTAATAAGTACGTTTCTAAATAATAAATATAAAAGCTTTTATGAAGATGATAAGGTCCGAAAGTTTGTGTAATGCCGTGCCAATATCGATATAGCTTTTCATTTATTAAACGCCTTTCAGTACTATGGCAGGGTTTTCGCTCTTTGGTCGTTATGACATAATTGAAGGTTTCGTAATGATAAAGTGCTTTGAGATTTATCATAGCATATTACATAATATCAGTTTATTAAAGAACTCATCAATAATAATATCATCATTACCTACGCTTGATAGTCTGCACCTGTAGAAAGGTTTACTTACTAAATCCTAACTGGTCTTAAAGTGATCATCTATTTTTATTAAATGCACCTAATGTGAGTCGGTAGCTAATGAAATTTTCCTCCAAGACAGATTTACAAATATACAAATCATACGACATCTTGTGAGATGACGGCCGATAGGAAGGTGTGGAAGAAGATGACATGTTGCGCCGACCCCAAATAAAATAATTGGGATAAGGGCAGGGGAGTGATGATGTCATATATCTAACAAACATCGCGTTACTAGGTGTTGTATTATGTGGCCACCACTACTTGAAGTTGCAGTCGTCGAAGAGGGTTAGTGGCTTCTTTCTTACACAATTCTTCTGCTACAATACTTACTGCTTTGAAGGCAGAAGTAAGCCAGTTTAGGCTATCAAACATGTTGAATATCTCAATAGACTGACTTGAATTGAATTAGACACTAAACTGGGCCCCAATTCTGCTACTTACAATGGCCTAATTTTCATTCATTCATCGGCCATTGTAAATAGCAGAATTGGGTCCCTGTTATATATAAAGCGAGAGGCTAAACGAAGCAGCCAACCTTTGGTTTAACTGTAAATAAAATAGAGCACAGAGAAGTAACTTACGCTTGTCATGCGATCGTAAGCTGTGTCTATGATTTCTTCGACTCGCGTTGCTTTCAGCCCTATAACGGACCGGTAGAATTCTGCTAAAGCTGGCTTCGTAATAGCACCGGAACCTAAAACAAAAAGGGTTTATTTCATTTGCTGGAGTAAATTATTCTTCTAATTAGATTGAAATTTTAGTAAACTACAATAGCTAATATTCGAGTAAACATTGACCTACTTCTGAAGTTAGATAGAGATTAAAAATTCAAGTAAAATTATAATTATTCTCTGCGTTAAAAAAATATTGCAAAGAAAACTTAGTTAAAGAACGGCTTCATTCACAGTTTTTAATAACGGCAAGCACTATTTAGGTCACGTAACATAAAATATTGACAGAGAATTACCCCGATAACTCTTCCGCCTTACCGAGAATATTGCTTGTACTCGTTTTAGATTAAAAAGTTAAAATAAAGGCAGAATAAGAAAATATGTGCGGCACAGGAAAAGCCATGCTGCCTCGCCTCACTGACACCCGCTGCGATTTTGGCTACAAATGTTGAGAAAGGTGCCAAATTTTTAAACCTTTGGAGAACAACCAAACGTTGTCATTTCGTTTAGTTTTTGTTTTGGTCTACTTATGATGCCATAAATTTATACGTTAGAACATATTTCTTCAGTTGAAAATGTGTTAACTGTACTATAAACAGCTCAACCAACTCTAACGCTGCTAATGTTTCAGTTTAAAATACAATTACGTTTTGCGCATTAAATTATTTGGGGAAAATAATTTCGGCGGCAGTGCACCAAGCATAGCGTCATTAACAAAATTCTGTTCTAAATTACGACGATAATTAACTTTAAAATCGCAATAAATTGAGTTGGTCCTTGGTGCTGAGTAAAACAATTCATGTTGAACAATTAACGTGATTCAGGAGGCTAGAGGGCGAGAAATGTCGCTGCCGGCAGCTCACCCGCGTCAAATTAATCCCATCTATCAACCCATTCAGGGAATCGACACACGTCACTTGTATATCCACTCCATTAACGTAAACAAGAGGAAGTTTACCTTGAGTCGTGCGGAAAATTAGTCTGGGGCCGTTGTAAATAACGACAAAGTTGTCTTTGTTTTGGCACCGACTAACACTGTCCTAAAAGTTTAGAGCGTTGTGTATGAATAAATAAGCTTCTAAAACTTTTTGTCTGTTGGCTTTTAAAGTCGTGTGACTGCATCCTTTGTGGTTAGATTGGTTTTCAAATCAGCTTAGAGAGAGAAGAACCAGTTTAATTGTAAAGTACTTTGAAGAATTACGTGTTTTATTTGAATTTAGCTTACCTGTTCTGTCGACTACATGAAATAGGATCTTGCAGAGGTACTGGAGGTATAAAGGCAGATCTGTGAACCGTTTCATCGTGCTGAGATGCAGCGCCCAGCGCGCGAGCCAGCCCTCGAGTGTTGTCCTGCCGGGGATGTTGATACCGCTCGCTTCTGGACCGCAAACTCTTCTGTAGTAAGGAAGCTCGGCATATCTAGACAAAGAGGCATTCATTACCAGTCGCGCTATAAATAGAAGATCAAAAAGCCTCCATTCAAAGAAACTTCGATTTTGTCTGGGTCCAAAGAGGTTTCGAAATTTTTCGAAAGAATTGTTTATGTGTCACACAAAGTTTGGTCCAATATAAAAAATAACGTCAACAATTGGCGAGATAACCTCTGTCTTCCGAATAACATATTGTCCGAATACTCCGAATTTACACAGCAGTGTTGAGTTTCAGTCCCGAGTCATGATTATCTTTAAACAAACTGCAGTTCTAGTTTTACCTTTGTAACTTTAGACTTCCTCTCATTACCTCTCAACACTAAAACTTCTCGCACAGTTATTTCGTTGATCTCGTATCACTAAAGAAGTTGTGATAAAGAACGAAGAACTTTTCATGAAAATGTCAGTCGTGAGAATATATAGCCTACAGAATTGCATATTACGTTACAAAGTGCTCATATTTTTGGACTACTTTCATGAAATGTCGGCAGCTGGTTGACATTTATTTTTATGGTTTATCATAATACGTAACGGGTTTAACAGTCCTTATTTTAGCTTACGTTTATAACACAAACGATCTAAAACATGGCTGACTTTTGATCATATTTACAAAAACATTGAATCTTTATAAAATTGAAATGATTTTTTTCGAAGGCATCTGATGTGTAATGATGCATAACATTGATATTTGGCTCTATCTTCGTTATAAGGTAAACGGGTCAACTTACTTGGTCGGCAGCGGGTTGATAAAGTGTTCTATAAACTCCTGTTTCACCTCAAGCAGAATGTGGAACTCCGACGAGTTCGGCGACCAGTCCGCGAAATGCGCCAACCTCTGTGAATTACGACGTGAAACGAATTTAATTATTCCTTTTTATTATTCTACTGTTAGTTATGTGAGGTCGAAATGACTTAATGCTGAGTTTAGAAGCTTAATTAGTTATATTTGCGTTTAGCTGCCGCCATGTTTCCGAGGTTAAGGTTCCCAGTTTGTTTTTCTCGCGCTTAAGTTGTGCTTCGTTCAGCGTTCGAGTTCAGGCATAACTTTCTTATTGATTTTGTTAAACTTTTAATTTACTATTTGAGTTGTTGTGAGCTAATGATGTTTAAAGTGCACCTTACTAATTTGATAGTAGGTAGGTACTATGTCAGATGGGTGTTAATAAAATTGTTGAAACCTATTTGTTGGTTCTCGCTGTAACACAGCGAATGTTAAAATGTTAAAAAAAAACATCTCGAGTTAGTTCACACAAATTTGATACCTTCCTACCTCGAAGAATTGATCGAAGTCAGTATCACAGATGACGTCATCGCGGTCGTGGTCCAGTAACTCAGTGAAGAATAAGGTCATTTTGTCTGTCTGCATCGAGCTGAGCTGAGCCAGCGGCTGCTCGTCCTCGAGGTCTAGACATTCTAGATCCTCGCTGCACCGGTTCACCCATGTTGCTGTGAAAACAAAACATTTTAGCAAAACATTTTCATAAACAAAAGAAGTTCCGACCTACTGTATATTTCTGCAAGCCCCGTGAGGATTGTAGGGTTGGTGTTATGCATATATGAATACATAAATAGATAGCACGATTGTCGTCCTCCCGTGAGGTCGACTCTCACTACCCCTAACTTCGGCCGAGCTAAATTTAGTCTGCGGTGTGAAATAGTCGGGCCATATTATTCAAAGGCACATACTGCATACGACGTGTGGGAAACATGCCTTCGTTGATAACGAATTTCTGATACCTCTAGGTATACTCAACGAGCCCAACCCTCATCCCGATAATTGAAGACTCTTCGGAGCTTGTTCAATTATCGGAATGTTTATATTATAAAGTAGAGAACTAAAGTAAATTGGAATAGTGATTAATTTTGCCGGAGGAAAAGATAAGATAAAATCTGGTAAAATAATATTGGCTGGCAAAAATTACTGTAGGAATTCCAAAGAGTAATTTATTAACACAAACACTTTCTGATTATGAATAACTTGGATATCAGGCCCGCAAATATACATACGTAAGTTATAGATAGGTATCTTACAAACTCGAAAAGTCTAAAGGAACATTTAAGTAGATAATATAGCAATGTTAGGCTTTACGATTCCATCGGGAGCTAGCTAGCTACGCCTGAATAACTGAACATCGTCCCTTATGACCCTCGACTTGTTCCAGAATATGAAAACGGAATATAATTACGTTCCTTTGGCGTTGGACAGAGAATAGTTAAAATCTGGGTAAAAATGTTTGAAAGAAAACGAGGCCGTGCTTTTAGTTCGTACGATGTAATTCCGTCGATTTTTCCGGCAACCCGTTCGATGTTTCGATTCATTGAAAAATGTTTCCGCGAACTATTTCATCTGTTTTGTAATATTCAGTTCTGCCGACAAGTAGACATGTGCCGAGTATGGATGTAGTTCATGTTACATAGCTTGTTCCCGATATTTTCTGAGTAGTTTTCTGCTACAATGTACGATAGCAATCTATATCACTTACGATTAGGTGTTCATGTGAAGTTGTATTATCCATTTTGGAGTTAAGTTTTGGTATCATTTTCTTTACTTTGTGCTGTCATTTTTAGCGTTATAAATGATTTTTTTGCTAGAACTTTTATATTTTTGTACCATTGACTCCCTTATGAAGGAATGCAATCCTTGTGACGCGGCGGTTTTCACAAACATTTAAGTCACTTGCACAAAGATACTTAGACTTAGGATAAGCATTCGTGGATCACACAAAAGCCTGACCTATGCGGGGATCGAACCCAAGACACGTCGCGCTCAGTGGGTTTGGCTTGGTGACCTCAACCACAACCAAAAAAGATTGAGATTTTCTCTAACGTTAACTAATGTTATATGGTGCATGGCATATTGATTGCGTTTTATCTTACTTGAAGAAAATAGAACTATAATAATTTTTACAATCACAGCTTTGCGTGCGACATGTAACACAACAGAACATTCCATAACAAGTCATATCAGAATAAAGTCTAAGTATGGAAAAAACTATTAACGAGCAAAAAGTCTGTCCTGAAATAGCACCCGATATAATCAACGTTGCATTTTCCACTCATGTATGTGGACTGATAATACATACATAGTTTCAACCGCTAGCTCTCCAATCAACACGAAATCCGGTTAAACCAATAGGGGTGGACTTTTTACTCGGATATAGTCCGACAATGCATGAAAGGTATTGGTAAAAAAACGAGAATTTGCAACGACGACATACGAGGACTGCGAACGCGATCTATTCACTAGAATATTGTGAACTAACGTTGACAGGAAATTTATATTGGTTACCTAGTTACCTGCATCAGATAAAAATAGAATCCATACATGTAGATAGCATTGGAGTGTCTGTTTGTGAAATTGAAAAACCCGATTTTACTACATGCATATCAATAGGTATATGTATACGGTATGTAGACACACACCAAAATAACATATTTTACTATTTTTGTTCGGCTGTCTGTTTGTTAACGCTAATCTTTAAAATGGCTGGGCTGATTTTGGTGAGAATTTATTTGCAGAAAGGTAATAAGGAGTAATTCAGGGCTACTTTTAATTATAGAAAAACAAAGTAATGTTGCAAAAATCGAAGAAAAATCTTAACTTTCTTGTCAGTGCGGTAAAATTAATACTTGTTTTTTTGTTATGTAAAACTACTTTTGTTAGATTCCACGCGGACGAAGTCACGGGTACAGCTAGTAAATAAATAAAATTAACTATTGTACTACGAGATCTGGGAATTAGTGTGAAAGCGAGATGTAGCTAGGTGTAGTAAAGCGTGATGTTTTGCTTCTACATTAAAAACAGTTCTGTATAAAGGCCTCGTATTGAGTAAGTACGCTGTAACAAAACAATTTTTCTAAATGAATTTAAATTAAGTCAAAAGATTGTAGGTCTGTCTGTATTTTACTTATCAGCGGCCAGTTCTCATACGCTCCATTTATTTTGAATTAATGTATTTGATTACACCATTGGCAATGAAATCGTGTATAAATTAAGCTACTGGTTAATTACATTTTGATATCAGTCATTTAACCAAATATTTTAATGACAAGGTTTGTACTAAACCAAACAAAGGCCATGTCTATAATGTTTTAATAAATTATGTCTTATTAATTAATTGTTGGATACTTGGATGTAACGAAAGTTTGCATCAAATATCGAGCAATTAAAATACTATAAGTGGTTTAAATGAATTAATATACATATACTAAGAATTATTTCCCTTTACTTTGTGAATTAGTCGGCCTGTATTTTATTAGTATACCACAAAATAATTGAGTAATCAAACTATATGACGCTTGAACAATAAAAATACGCGACTGAATCAGTAGCATCGGGAGTTAGGGCCTCAGACAATAAATTACAACGCGGTCATAAAAGCTTAGGACTCTTCACATCCGAGGAGTTGCGACGAAATTCAGGTGTAATTTAAATTCAGGGTTTGCTTCCACATCACGATAAATTACGAGGAAGATGTTCGCAGGGACCTGCAGATTACTTATTAAACGAGCGCTAAGAATCCGCTTGTTTTAAGGGTGGCCGAATTATTGCGCCGCACTGCGGTACTCATTGTGTTTTGACAAAATCTCAAATTGGAGAGAGCGTAACGTAACCCCACTTCTCTGGACAATGCACAACTTCTGTTTATGTTTTTGATTTCATTTTATAAAGTTGTATTTATGTATGCGTTGTTTTAATGTTAACTTTTAAAGTTGGACCGACACGTCCGCTTGTTCTCCGTTTAATTAAGCTTGTACCTACGGAATTTATTTAAATGCTATTATTTAATTTAAAGTTAGAAACACGTACGAAATAAACCTTTTATTCAGAGTTTGTTATCTTTACCGACAAGCTGGGTTAGATTAACTGAAATGCTAACATTATTCTCATTCTCGCGTTAAAACAAGAAAATCTATATTTGTCTTAAGTCTGTTGGGAACGAATAACTGTGAAGTTCCGCACGCTTTGTAAGTTTTCCTTTGATCGAAGCTTGAGTAAGTTAGTAACTCATCCGAACACTATGTTGTAAACATAAGCACACAAGCTAACTCACCCAGAACGCGGCCGTTGGGAATCTTTTCGAACATTTTCAGCGAAGGCTCACTGACTATTGTGCAATACCGAGGCGCGACAATATTTATAAGCGCTGGTTCGCCGACGTATTCACATCTAATATGAAGTGACAACACGACGCGAGATAATGAACTATTTACAATACGGCGCAGTCTTCGTAATGTTTATCTTGAAGATCTGACATTCACGTATTGTAAATATTATATACTGGGGGCACGGCTGTTTGTTTGTTTATGTCTTTAGCTGTCGCTAAGAAAAAGGTGATTGTGTTAACCAGAATAGGTCATACTTTCATCTATTTAATTGGTTAACAATAGACGCGCTATTATACATGTGATCTCAGCAATTTCTTTATAAAGACTATTTATTTATTATGATAACAATCCCCAGTTTTGAAAGAGCAGTTTATTTCGAGCGCATACAAGTTCTTCATAAAATGACGGGTAGTTCAGGCAGCCTATTATTTGAAGTCGTAAACAGTGCTTGTATCCTCGTATTTTTCCCATTCAGACGGAGGTTTTCAATAAAGTTCGCCGGGTCGTATTCGACATGCTTTATGTGTCCCCGCTCCGAAGTTCCGCGAAAAGAATGAAAGAGCTCGCGGATAAAATGACTACCTGGAAGGTATTAAAACTTTAGCATAAAAACTACTTATAGAATAGAGGCTAGCGTTCTGCATACAATATCATTAACAAATGGTTCCGAATTTACATAGACTCCCGTTTGTAAGCGGTAACTCGGTGCTCGAATTAATGTTTCATGGATGAAGCACAAACGAATCAAATGTTAGTTCGATTCCGATATTCCTTTATTCACTTCGGATAAAGAGCAAAAAGAATAAAACATGGCCGCCATTCGCTCGAGGCTCCGCTGTTGTCGGATTGTGTAATATTTTAACCAAAGCGGCTTAAAATCTCTATTTTACAAATTTTATTTTTAGGTTCCCAGAATCGTATTTTTAAATAATTGTTTTTTACGCCGAAATCCGTATTGTGTAAAACATCATCTCATAAAAAGCAAGCATTTATTCAAATACTGTAACATAGTTATAAATTTACAAACGTATCTTTATAAGATTCACTGAAAGGGATCTCAGAAGAACCATTGTGGAGACTGGAAACCCTTAACTTGATAGATGGAGATTACTTTTGGGACTTTACTTTACTTTTTTTCACACGTTTTTTGGCTCGTTTCGTCACCTTCCGCGGGACCGGCTCCGCTTGTGACTTAACATTACGGATCATCATATTCTTGAATTTGTAGAATCCTTCCTCCTTGATATTACTAATCCTCGTTCGTTTGTTGTATTCACCCGAGCCTGACGTGGCGTCCTTCTTCACCTTGCTATCATTCTGTTTGTTTCGTTTTTTCCCTTTGTCTTTCGCTTTTATTTCCTTAGTCATTATTCAGCACGTTATGCGGTGGCTTTGCGATGCATAAAAATCATCATTAAGCCTACGGGATTTAAGCAATTCGTTTGTCACTGTCAAACGCTTGACGTATTTACGAAGTACAAATATTTTTTAATCTAGTTGACTGCGATTATGTGAAAAGTTCCGAACGAGTACTTATAACTTTTGGGGACCTTTTGGTGAAGAATCATTAAGCTATCGAGGGTATGTATGAGTCAATTTTGAAACTCGATAGGCGTGGAATTGGCTTTCCAAGTGTGTTAATAATCTTTGTTCAGGCTATTTTAAAACATTGTAATTTATAGTTACATGACCTTTCCGTAAATTGTTCGATGCATTGTCATATTTTACAGTATTCCGCTTTTCACGTTGAATACACAACGCATAAAACACCTTTTATCTACGATCCCATTCGGAGAATATCAGTAAAGAGGTAATGCTCGATTATTTGCAACCTGATCCGAAAATTTGGACTTTGTGACCTCTTAATTTACAGTGAAAGAGCTGCAATATGTTCAAGAATGTGTTGTTTTCGTAAGCGTCGCCGCGAATACTTAACATTCACGTGACGTTCGGGTAGTAAAAAGCTGTTTTTGAGGTATTTCTTTTAGAATTCAATACACGTTGGGGTTGGAACGTCTCAGGCACAAGTGTAGCAGTCAACGAAGAAAATAATCGATATAAGAATACGGTTGTTATGCGTGCTAGCCGGCCATAGACGTGCTTAACCACAAATCATGAGTATATAGTCTTTGTATATTCTTATTTTTTGTTATGACGCCTGTAAATGTTTTCTTATTATAAAAATACAAAAAGGGGCAACACGGTCGTGCAATTTAATTATTCAATTATAAAAACAGGAATGAAACCTTTTTTAAACGGATTTTTACAAAAAGAGGCTTAGTAGGACGCCGTAGTGAGCCTTTTCCTTGAGCAATTATTTTGATTGAATCAATATTCTTTTAATAAAATGGAAATGTTCTTGTTCGTTTTCTTACAATTTTATTCCGTGCTGCAGACTTCTAATTCTTTTTTTTTATTACTAGTACCTAATAATTATACAGCTGCTAGCTACGTAACTTAATTTCTTTCTAAGCATTCAATCAATTTGCATTTAATCAAGTTTTAAAATTAAATTCCATGTAGGTACTACTAATGAACAGAAATTATAATTAGGTAGCTAAATATAATACAAGTGTATGTTCAATACTAGCCCTGCCCAACGGTCTCATCCAAATTCTTTGCATCGGCGTAAAAACTACCTATAATGTTTTATGTATCGCGGGTTTTTTCACAATTATTCAAGTCATATGCACAAAGAAACGCAGACCCAGGACAAGCATTCGTGGATCACACTAACGCCTGCCCTACCTGATCGAAACCAGGACACGTTGCGCATAGTAGGACTGAAGGGGTTAACTCAACCACTCGTCTATCCATATGCAGTCTTGGTGTGATGTCGATAAGATCCCATTCAGACACAAGATATCGAACGAAGTATCAAGCAACGCTTGGTAAGGTCAGTAAGATCAGACCATTTTCTTAATTTTATTTTCCTTTCACTATTTGTATCGCTCAGTTACTTGACTAGATTTTGTCTTACAAAGCCGAATTGGACAAATTACTTTTTCCAATCTTATTACGTAGTAAATACATTCAATATATACATTATACAATTTATCTGTATTCCATTTAGTTTTCCGAATAGAGTATTTATGGTAAAGGACCTATTTACCGGTCTATTTGTTTCTAAGATTCCACGCTTGGCCACCAACTTTGTACCCGATGGTTTATTCAAGCGTTCAAACTTTTTCTTAATTGTGTTGTGAATCTTTTATACTCGATAAACTTATGAAGATCGGCTTGTTAAAGCAGATTGTCTCTTTTTTGACTATTCATCGAATACAATATACGATTTAGGAATTATCCTCGTAAAAGGGACCATAAAACGATAACTAATCCATTATTGACTGACCAGCATCACGTTGGGAAACATAGTTGTCCAACAGTGGGATATTAATTGGCTAGTTTTTAGGGTTCCATTATGAAGCTTCTCTATTCGTACGGGACTCTCAGTGTCGGGTGTTTGATTCGCACTTAACTGGTTTTAATAATTGCCTGACTTATTAAGTAACAAATAAGTTAAATAATACCATACAGACAAATTGATAATTTTCTTCAGAAGTTTTGAAAAGATTTATGACGTGTAAATATTTTACGTATATATAAAATAGCCTATCATCGTGCTCTGATAGTGTCAAACCAGATATATAAAATCGAACCATTGTCAAAACAAATCACAAGTATTTATTCTTCTAAACGTATGATAAGTTATCTGACACTGATGTTTTTAATTTAATAATGTTGTAATTTCTAAGGAAATATACATCACGGGTTTAAAACTTTCCTCTGTTCAATTTTCAATTATTTTTCAGATGACTTTGCTCTTCTTTGAAGCTTTGCTACGATGTTTGCAGGTGAGAGATACTGGTAGGTGCCTGACGGACGGACATTCGTGCATCTGTCCATAACAGCTTGGCAGTCGAAATTTACATAGTGTGTATTTCTGAAGTTGCGATTGTTAAAATCGAGGTTAAGTTACGATTACGGTCATGAATGAATTTGATGGGCAACTCTTTTGTTTTTTTTCTGGTGACTCGTGACTCGTAATACCTGTACCTATATAGTCTGTATATCCTTGATTACGTTATTATTAATTTACCTAACCTTAGGAATATGCTTTACATGTTCATAATACTGATACGTACACGTAGGTTTATCTTAACATGCTCTTGCTAACGATAATTAACTGAAATATGAAACACAGGATTATAAACATCATACTGAACATTTAAACAGGGTTCAAATCTTTGAACTAAAAAGCCAAGATACGCTCAAAAGCTGTGAAATCACCGAGATATATGTTACGACGTTAGCAAGTTACTGAAAATAAACGGGGTTTCAGGATATCTATAGTAGCTGTAAAATTTACTCTCTGGTTTCCAGGAAATAATCTCTAACGGTCGAACCGCGGAGAGTTTTACAAACAATCCAGTCATATAAAGTTAAGTTACTCGACGGATAGTCAAGTGCTTGAGGTCACCACGCCAAACTCACTATGCGCGATGTGTTTTGATTCGATCCCCGCGTACGGCACATTTTTATGTTAACCATAATGGTTGTCTCGAGTCTTGGTGTCTTTGTACATGTGACTAAATGTTTGTCCCAAAAAACCCCCACAACACAGGGCCAAATTTCTTTGGTGCGTGTGTCGAATGAAAAAAATCTACATATAGAACAAATATTGTAGATGGAAACTGTATTCTTCTTCCATACAAAATCCCATACTGCTGCATAATGCACATGCATATTATATATAAAGTACACAGTGATACCGAGTCTAATATGAGCGTAGTGCAGTGTGGACTTTGATCAATTTACATATATCAATAAAAAGATTCATCAAGTCATTGTCAATACAAGATATGACTATTTATTACTATTTCAATCTATATTGCATTCATCCTCACACCCAGGTAGGTTTTTAAATCAAATACGCTGCGCTTGAGACGCGGTACATAGAGTTGTTACAGGGCAGGCACAGAGGCATGGTTTATGAAGGATTGCAACGCATTGCCATACACCGACACAAAGACGCGGATGACGTAGCACGGCGGTTCAGGTGCAGTCAGTAAGAGCCTGATACTACCCATATCCTTCAACGAGGGAGTGGGTGTCCAAGAGGATTCCCCCGCATTAACAAAAAAAAAGGCATAGAGGCATGCCGAATAAAATGTATAATTTGGTGAGCATCATTCAAATGGGTTCGTACTACTTTCGAGTACTTCTTCTTTTTAATTAAAAGGTATAAGCGTTAGCTGTCCCTCAGATTCCTAAGAAAAATCTTTGATGATAGCCGATATCTTAGTAATTTAATTCAGTTTCATTAGCATGGACATCGTTTTAAGGTAAATATGACAGTCTGGTATCTCTATGTAATTCTTTCGTCATATCTACGTAGTTGTTAAGTTAAACATTTTAAGGAAATTCCAAACAACATTTTCGTCTCGAGCATGTTTTATCTCATTATGACGGTATTGAATCATTGCTTTAAGTTAAATATTTATGTTTCTAATCAAGGTTTGTATAGAGTGCAGCTAAGTTGTATAATACTTTAAAGATCTTGTTTCTAAATAAAAGTTTATGTTTGCGTTCTTAAACATTCCGTAATATGTACGTGCAATTAGAGTCAGTAATGTAACGTTTTAAAAGTGCCTGAGAAACGGCCTATTTGAAATAAAAACTTTTTGATTTGATTTGAAATATTCCGCGGTGAGCCACGCCATTTTCAGAGTGCAATTTTGGGCCAAGTATCAAACAATAATATTAGTATTTTTGGGAACTGTTCTGAGTACTTCTGAGTATCCACTAAGTACCTAAGTACCAAAGCGTGTACAAACACCTTGACAACACGAATATAAAAAGTAAGTACTACATGTAATTGAGGCGTCTTACGTAACTGGAAAAAACTTATAAAAGTTTTTTTCCAGTTACTCGATTTTTCTACAAACCAGTAAATTTAACTAAGTTTCTCTGAATTAAGCCTTAAATCAGAAATGCAACTGATTCGGAGTATCGTAACTTAATTCAGAAAGTTTTAGTTTAATCTAGAGAGACTTAAGTCACACGAACTGGGATTAATTTGAAGCTTGATGCCCGCTATTCCCAAAACTGCAAACCAGGGATAAAACTAAGAAATACTTTTGAAACTGCTACTAGTAACTACAGTACAGTAAGCAATAAAAATCAGGTAATGTAATCACATTGACTGGCCTGTTGGTCTAGTGGATAGTGGCCCTGAGTTTGTGGGTTCGATTCGTACCCAGGACAAATCTTTGTGTGATGAGCACGATCATTTGCCGGGGTTTAAGTTATATGTAATATGTATGTATTTAGAAATATGCAAGTATTTTTATAATAACTATCGTGAGACTGATTCATTATTAAGTGATAAAGGTAGCCCGACTAGTTACGGACCCAACCGGAGTCCTTAATTAAGGACTCCGGTTGGGTACGAAACTATACTAATACGCGTGAGTAAACCGTTAAATCATTTAATAATATGCAAGTATGTTTTTCTGTTGTCTAGTTCATTAGTTGTGGACGACACACAAAATACCAATTCCGAAAAAAATACTGAATCTTTATTAATCGGTATTCCAACTTCTGATGCTGACTATACCATACCAGTAATGACAATACTTTAGCATCAAAACCACCTTATACCAACGCAATAAGGTTCACATTAGATATTCATTTGATACCTCGCAATTGACTATACAAATAGGAGGCTCGGCCGCCATTAGCATGCGACAAAAATAAGTGACAATCGATCAGTCCTGACTTGTAACGTGACTTAGCTAGGTATGTCGGGTATATCAAATTATAGTCAGAAAGTTACATTTATTAGAGTGGTTATTTTTATATTGACGTGATAATGTGGAAGTAAAGTATAGGTATTACGTTGTGCATTGGTTCTTCAGTAAATTTAAAACTATATGATTGGTGGTGGTTAGTGTGAGTGGTTACTATTATTGTTCCAAAGACAATAAAGTTATCAGAAAGTCACTTGCTCATCTGAGAATTTTCTTTAGTCGTCTTTAAAGTCACGACAGATTCCTACGGTAGATTCAAACCCTAAAACCAGTTCCTCAATTCTGTATTGCGTTACAAATAGTACATCAACCATTGGATACGATAAGAAGAAAAATCAGACAATAAAATATTTAAATCTGTGATGTGAATATCATAATCACATTAGTTAATATACTTAATATGTATTATTAAATTATCCTCACTTTCTCTCAAAATAATTAGTGAATAGTGTTTTGTATTTCACTTGATTATTCCGTTATAATTTATTCAATGATATCGGTGACATCGCTCCGGCAGCCATTTTAATGGGATCAGCGGATTTAATTCGACAGTGGAAATTAATCTCTGAGCTTGCGGATAAAATACCAAATGTATCTACAACCTACGGGTGTATTTTCATCTGTAATCTATAAATAAATAATCACTTTTCGAGATTCAGACTCTTAGTTAATGCTTTGAGGTTGTAAGGCAAAAATACTTTAGTAGGTAATTTTTATTCAACCTTCTTGCTTCGTAGATTTTGATAAATGATTTGTTTAAAGTAAAAAGCTTTTTCTTACAATGTTATTACACATCGCTTTTTGGAACGATCTTTGACTGAAGGAAGCCTGGATCATAATGGTATTTTGAACTTGTGTTTTTTTAGCGTAACTTAATATCAACGACCTAGGGTCAGGCCTAAAATTGTGAGTATCGGTGAGGTTTGAGATTTTACAAGTCAGAGAACTACATAGGAGCTGAAGGTGTCCTGCTAGACTCGCGCAGAGCATGCGTGAGTGATCCCCAGAAACCCAGAACGGGCTCGAGGTGTTTTAGTCGGTGGAACTCCGACGCCACCCGTGCCCTCGACTTGGGTCGAAGTAATTAGCGTTTTACCCAGAAAAACAAGAAAAAGGATTAGATTTTGTCCAAAAGTAATAGGAAACTATATACATCTAAATATTTATGAATAACATTTCCTCCAATCACTCACACGTCGATGTAAATCAGAATAACGGCATACCGAAGCCCGTGTGTTCATAAAATATGTATTAGATTAAGAGTTCCCATTACAACTTGCAAAGTATAACGGATTAGGTTAGGTACATGGGGGAATAAGATTTATTTACCATCTTTCTTTGGAAGCTACAAATTAGTCTACAGGAAAATGAGTATATCTAAATATTCCTGCATGAATTTTATTCCATTATTGGATTTGCAGATTTTAGAGACTTTAATTACTTTGTGCCATCATTCGTAATTACATTCGTTCGTTCAGAAACTCTTTACGTTAGTCTCTTGTTTAAAAATAACATTAGGTAAGTAAACAGTTTCTATTTCGTTAACAAATCCTTTTTTTGGTGCGGCTTTTCGTTGATTATATTTCTACGGAAAATAATGTGATTAAAACATTTGTCCTTTTCTAAATCCTCGTCTCATTTTCTGTTTGCCAATTTTCATTAAGAACTCTGGGTTCAACTGTAGAAATACATATTCAAAAAATTACGTTAAGGTCGAGAGAGGTACTTTGAAAGAATATATGCTAAAATAAGGCAAGACTAGATAAAGGTGGCAAAGCGAGCTAGACAAATCTAGAATTCTGGACAATTATACCTGAAGGGCTAGGTGTGTGTGGAAGAGAGATGCCGCTATATGCTGCGCGCCGTATTGCTTCCACAGCAATGCTTTTGGAAATGATTAAGAAAAAAAGAAGATGTTTATCAATTCAAAAGTTTGGACAAATCAAAGAGAGGTTCTCAATTCGTCATTATTTCCTTTTTTTTTGTTCAAACCTTACCTTAAAACCTCGGAATGCATAAACTCGGATTGCTGGTTGTTTTTTCAAAAGTGAAAATGCTGTTAATTTGGCTTTAGAAAATTTCATTATTTTTGAATCAGTAATTTTTATCTGAGATCGGTTGTATATTATTGTTAAAAAAAAGTATTATCACAAAACATTCACCTTGTATGTAAGTATTAAAAATCACTGCTCCAATTCCATGGTGTACAATAAAGAATATTCTAATTGAATCTAATCTAAATTTCAGTGCATTTTGTTGACGTAGAAATATAACCTTGCTAGAGGGAATGCTAACACTACAACTGGTAACACTATATAATTATAATGACAGTTAACTAAACGTCAGCACAATACGCATCATTATACCTGTTTACAACAAATAAAACGTTATTCAGTGTTTACATCGTTGAAAACTCCATTTCGTTGCGGTTAAAGCTATTAACGTTATCGGAGTTATGTGAGAACGTTACCGGTATATGAAAGAGGTTTTATTACCTGCTTACAGAAAGGTTAGCGAATGAAACTTAACGTGTGTTGGTTGTCTGTTGTAGCTTTTGATGTCGCCGCTCGGTTATTGCGTTTTGTTGCTGTGTTAGAATTAAAGAGAAGTTTTGGTTTAATGGTAAATGTGGTTGCTGAGTATTTTTTTTATTTGACTTCTTTATTGGTGTGGATATTGTTGGTGGTTGATATAAGAAATCTTAATTTTATATAATTTATAGGTAAGTACATACTAACAAGTCAAATATAGTCAAAAAATTTTTGGCTTAATTTCATGATGAAAAAGGTTTTGAACTCAGTGATTAAAATGCGCTTTAAAATATTTAGAAAGGCTATTTAGAAAGGCAAGTTTTTCAAGCATTTGTCTTATGGATCCTCCTACTCACATGGATCAGAAATAATCAGAATCGACAATAATAATCTTTGTTAGATGCTGTTCCCTCTGCTCCTCTAGACAAAAGACACTTCTACAATCGTTAACGTCTATAGAAAACGCTTGAATGTTTGAAAATGACAGGTCAGTCACGTGACTTATCGAAACGTCATTTCCATAAATTTGAAAAAATATTGACGTTTGCAATAAAAAAAATACTTTTCTTCGAAGGCTGATTGCCTAACACAATCTACTATTTTATTTATTTTATTGTAAAAAATAACAGCTGTATAGAGTCAAAACATTCGTTATAATATTAATATAGTTTTCCGTTTCGTTTGTGACGAGTGTCAAGTCTGATAGACGTGCAATTTGGTTGTGTATTCATATTTACAATACCGTCAACAATACTCAATATTCGTAGGTGTTCATATACGACTTGTTTAATTTGGTAATGCATACATTGGCGTACTATTGATTAATTAATATCTTTGTGCCTTTAGTTGTTGATGTTTCATTATTAATAACTACCTTTTCATGGGTAAATAAGCGTGAAAACTGTGTAATGCAAAATAATTCATTTGTATCTGCATTTCGTTGAGCGCTATTTTTGAACTGTAATGTAGGCTATGGCACTCCAAAATAACGTGCGCTCTCACGTGCTTACACTTAATATTAGTAAAATAATTTTCAAAGTCGGTGCAGCAGATCCAGAGATGGCCTATGGCCTATAATATCATAAACTCACAAAATATTTATCTAAAAACCTTGCTAAAGTTAAAGCTATGCTTGTAGTATTTACCTAGAAGTAAGCTGACAACAGAAAAAATGCGTGTTGTCGTCATGCGGGGCAAACGGATAAAATGGGGAAAGCTATGATTTTTTTACTGGCAATTTCAACGCTGATAGCAAAACACTAAAATTATTATCTTAACATTTATATACCGCTTCCACTTACAGCTTCAGAAATTTTGAACACAAGAAAAACAAAGTTTCTGAATATTTACAAAAGTTTTTCCGTGGTAGCAAATATAAAAGAAGTAATGTTCAAAATTACAATTTCAATTAAGATCATGACAGGTAATTCAACCTGGATTGTCTTTTGAGGTGAGGGTTTTGACGCCTTTGCCTCTTTACCTTTGATCAGCTGATAGTCAGTACGTTATAACTACTATTACTTACTACACCGAAGCAATTCAAGGAATGCTCGAAGTACCTCGAATCTTTCAAAGTCCGTTGACGCAAATGTGAGTTCATACATACGCTTAAGTCATTAAGTCGTGTTATGATTTTAGCCGTTGAACAGATTTAATACAGCGTGTTGTTGAAATATGATAATCAGTGTTATATATGCTAATGAATTCTGAATACAATGTCGGGTTTCATGTGATTTCGTTTATGTTACGTAGGTGCTGCATATGTTGTTAAATGACGTGTAATGTTTGTTGTTACCACAATAGCTTTGGTAGGTGTGGGAGATTAGTTAAGACGCATAAATTTATTAAGATCCTGACAGCTAAAAATAGGCTCCGTTTAGTTACCGTGTGTTTTTTTTAGTTTTCAATCTAACTACACTAGATGACGGTGTATTTTGAGACCTAAATTCTACATCGTTTAATTTTTTTACAGTTTTGTCGAAATGACGTGTTGTTTGTAGACTTCTTGAAATACTTGCTCGTAATTGTAATACGTAGAAAATCAACAACATTTATTTATTGATTTTATTAAACTTTTATGCCTGAAAAGTTAGACGAACCTGGAATAAACCTCACCGGATTATCTCACTAACTGTCAAAACGTTTTATCAATTTTCGAGTGAACACGAACAACAAGTAAAATATTGAGAGCTCAGTTTGTTTGTCCATTTTTACAGTACGTAGTACTATATTTAATATTTACAAGAATTCCTAGTTTTTAATAATAAAATAGATCACACTTACCTGTTAAATTAATCTTAAAGAAGCTACTAGAATTATTGTCTTCAAAATTTGTTCACGCTCAAAGTAGGATTACATTGCAGTATAAAAATTTGAAGGCCGAGTTTTAATTACGTAATTAAGGGTTCATAAAGGCGAAGAGGTTAGAAATATAATCCATCAAAAAGTTAGAAGGCTTTACAAGAAAAAAATATTTTCATACGAAAACTGGTAAAGATCTCAAATTGGTTATTTCGTCTGCATGCAAAATTCTAAGAGGTCCACGTTGAATAATATTAAAGTAGGACATAGCCAGCTGTCCATACACCAAACGTAGGTTAGATTAAAGCTATATATAGTAGTCTTGCATCGTTACATTCCTCAATATCCGGCAACAAGACTTAATTGCGCTACAAAACAATTTATGCATGTATATGTTGCTCAGAATGGATGTAGCCCCAAGCCACGTCATACGGTTCACTATCAATACGTATTCTGAGGACTGATCCGGGATTCAACCACTAAATGAATTTCGATGCAAGCTCTGTCTCACACCGCCATCTTGCCACATCACACCAGCATATGTGCTTATTCCGTAACTAAAACACTATTAACGTTTGTAACTCCATTTTCGTTTAAAACTAACTTCCTATTAAGTTGTACTTTATTCTGGACGGTACTCGGCGTCCGAGGTCGCGTTTTGTCCTCCTCTCCAGGAATTAGTAACGTAATTAAGGGAAATATTTCAGAAATTTTCGTACGTTAACTTCGTTCGGGGTTTTGTTGAGGTAAATTATCTTCATATTTTGCGAAACTAAGGCGGTATGTGTGCGGAGGACATCGACAGTTATGAGGGCATTTGGGTTGGGTGTGATGTAGTTATTTTTTTTTCGTAAATACGTATAAATGACGCACAACTTATAATAAACATTATGTGCTTTATTAACCCATACTAGTAAGCATAGATTTATAGGAAGGATATTTATTTCTCTTTTCCCTGAGGTCCAACTTTGATGACTTTTTAACTTTGCAGAGGATGTCTTTGATGTAAAATTCCCATACTAAAATTAGTGAAATTTGGACACTTCGCCTAAGTGTACAAGCGCTATTGAAATGCGAGTGATGTCAGAGCGAACTGAACGCCGCAGTTTTAGTCTGCAGAGTGTAAAGGGAATCCTATGCCGGCCGTAGCATGCACTGGTAGAAAATAAGTAAGATAAGTATGAGGCAAGAGACACTTACTCCAGACATGCACACTCCACCCTCGATTCTCTCCCTCCTCGCTGTGCCCTGACTCCTGCATGGGTGACTCCGCGCCTTCAGACTCCGGCAAGGTCCTCCACCGCTTCAGCAGCTCCTTGGTCTTATCTTTGGTCTTGTCGCATGCTTGGCGCCAGTTGGTGAAGTATTTTCGGGATACTTTTGGACTTGATAGCGACGGTGTTTTCGAGTCTTGCCTGTGAATAAAAAATAGGCTGTAATAAGCTGTATCTCACGAGCCGTGATAGCTAAAAAGTTGGAATTTTCACGGTTCATAATGTATTTCTGTTGCCGCTATTATAACAATTTATTAAAACAAAAATAATCTGCAACTCATATCGGGAATAGGGAGAGAAAATAGAGAGGATATCGGAAATGTGTCACCTTTCGATTCGCAAGGTGACACACCCTACGAGAAACTTCTAAGATGTTGAACAAAGCTCGAGATTATCAAGACAATGATTGCCGAGCCCACCTCCCATGTTCCCTTGTTGACAAAGCCATGGCTAAATCTTATCTATACTAATATATAAAGCTGAAGAGTTTGTTTGTTTGTTTGTTTGTTTGTTTGAACGCGCTAATCTCGGGAACCACTGGTCCGATTTGAAAAATTCTTTTTGTGTTGAATAGACCATTTATCGAGGAAGGCTATAGGCTATATAACATCACGCTGCGACTAATAGGAGCGAAGATACAATGGAAAATGGGGAAAATTCTAACCTCGTGGACGAAGTCGCGGGCAACAGCTAGTCTAGAGATAAAATTGTTTTTCTTTTCCGGCCTTCAATAGGTTCTCGTCATGGGGGCTAGTGATATCAACAATCACTGCCCGACGCTCTCATCGATCTTTTACAGGCTTATTGGTAACAATAGTACTATCAGTGATGATAGATCGATCCCAGTACATTGTGAGATGTAGATGCTATTATTTTGGGTGTGTCTACATTTTTAGCTCCACTATTGGTTCTGATCTGGTTATTGAAATATGTAGAATAAAGCTAGGATGCATACTGTACCAACACTCAGTAGAATTTTATTCGGACGTGGCACAAACTAATACTCATAGAACGGTATCTACATTTTGAAGCAAAACATTAACGTCCGACATTATTTGACATTCGTGTATCTTTCGATTATAAATAAAATTACGTCAAATTGACTTAAATAAATTGACGCTATCTGGAAATACCGGTGATAAAATGCATTTTAACATCTCAACGTCAGTTGATAAAAGATAAAAGCACATTCTTCAAAGATAAACGGAGATAAAAATGTAAATAAGAAACATTCTAGATATTAGGGTATGGTAAGACGTGTGACGTTGAATATTTCACCAACTTTATTTTGGGCGTACGACGTACCATCGTGTATTGTATTGATTATTCTTTCGAATACATAAACAGCTAGTGACAATGAATAACGTTCAGTTGGCAGTGTTTCCACATACAAGTACTGACAAATCGGCGAACGATCGGTTTCAGCCGACAACAGAACTTTGTACAGTTTTTTTGCTGCAATTTACGACTCAACGGGTTCAGTAACAACGATATTGTATGACCACGAATGTTTATGAGCGTTTCCTAGAACAAGGAAAGTAAAGAGGTAATTTAACCGTTTACTGCAGGGCCAAAGTCATAACTTCGTGAAACTGAGAAATAAAATTCCCTCATTACTTTAGTTTCTTCATGGAGGACCAGGTCGGGTGCCACAAAATCACAGAATAAAACTAGACGACGACATACCATTTGGAAGATGGGACCGCATTAAATTATGTATTGTTATTTCAGTGAACGCATTGTTGTAAACTCAGTAGGAATCTGGGCCAATAAATCAAGAAGTTTAACGAGCGAAGTGGCCAACTATGTTATCAAGATGAAACTAAACGTTCTTGATTACGTAAGGCTGTCACAGAATATTTCTAGCCCGAAATATGCTGAGTTATTACCGCCTGCCAGCTAAATATGCTATCTCATCGATCATCTAACCGATTTGATTGATTACGCCATACTTCTTAATTACAGCTTTCTGACCACTTCATAATATTTCCGAAGCCACTTAGGTACTTTAATACGAAGCCATTTTCCGAGTGTTCTTTGGTAAGTAAATATACAAACTTTTTCTAGATCCTTTTTAGAACTTCTTTTAGAATTTTAATAATAAATCGGCATTTTAAAACTCCTTTCAAGAAGAACTCTTTATTAAATAGCACTTTTACATTTTCGCAAGTAGAGACACTCAAAAGTTTCTGGCAATAACAGTAAATACAAGGAATCCCAAGAACGCTTCGAAACTAAGTTTTCATAACTGTTACAATATGATATGGTCTGTTTAAGTGGGCTGGTTTATTCTACACTTGTTTGTGTTAGTGCATTTTAAATATCTAGGTAACAGGAATATTCGTCTCGTTTAAGTAGTGCTCCAAGAAGCATTGATGCATATTTCAAAAGTTACTCCGACCGTTCCCTTCGTATTCGCGCCAATAGTGCCTATCAAGCTTAACAACTTGCTTTTGTTTATGAGCGCCTGGTACCTATAAATGTTAAAATAGATTGTAGTCATATTCTAAATATTGTTCTTCATGTAAAACATGAAAACGTTTTGCTTTAAGAAACCCGCCTTACTTCCAAAAATAAATAGTTTTTTTCCTATCAAAGGCGTCCACCAAATCTCTCCATATTTTATTATCTTGCACCACCTTTTTCCAGCCTTCGTGGTATCTTTTCAATTTATCCCACCATCGTTACCTGGGCCTATTTGAGTGGCAAAAAATGTGACCATTCTGACCCATTAGTGGATCAAAACTTTCATGTTTCTTCCTGATCATACTTTTGTCCTCTTTCTCAGTTGTTTATTTCAGGCACACATTCATAATACTGTCGTGTTTCGCCAACACATGTTGTATTGAAAGTGGCATTTTGTATCCAAGTAAGCATGAACGCAACGTGTGTATATTTGATTTGGAATGGGAAACAATCATAAAACACGGCTAAGTCGAGATCACGTCGCCTGCTCGTCTGACATATTTACTAGGCGACTTATTCAGCTGTAGCTTCAGCTTTGTGTCAAAAGGTATTTTGTCTACGTCATTTGTTTTGTTTATTCTTTTCAAGCTTTACCTGTTAAATAAACATTACTTTTTTGGAGGATATTTCGAGACGTCTTGTTCGTTCTGTTTTAAATTCTAGTGTTGAAAGATAAACTTTTTTTTTTTAATTTTTAGATGTTTTGTTTTTTGTCACACTGTTTTTTTTTCACAGAAATTAAATGCAATAAAATCCTCAATGAAAGTAGTCAGAGATCGCCCCGACATTTCGACCACCGCGGAAGAATTTTTATTAGGTAGACAAAACAATGGCCTAATGTTTTTGCTATGATGTATAAAGTACATATTGACAAGTGTTCATTCAAAGCGACTTGCGAGCGCGCTCACGAAATAACAAACATACTCTGTTATATCAAAGTGTTCTCGCGCTTTTCTACTTGAACAAGCACCGAAACTTGGAATAGAGATGGTTTTCGTTCAAAAAGTCTATCATCAACGACTACAGTAGTACTATCGCAGTTCTTCGTTTAAGTATTATTTATCAAAAAAAGTCGTGTATTGTGTATGAGTTAAGGTGATGATGGTATGCTTCAAAGCCAAATTAACATACCTGTCAAGATTTTCTCTTGAATTCTCGCTAGCTCGAGACAGCCTTCGCTCCCTTCTCAGCGCGGCATCTTCGCTGGGAGACTTCTCTGGTGGTAGCCTGAGTTCCTTCTCGCCCTTGCTGCTAGAGCGCGGGGTCTTGGCCTCGTCTCCGCTGTCTCGCTTCAAGGCTTGCTTCACTGGCGACAGGCTGCCGGCTTTCTCGTGCTTCTTCACCTCCATACTGACGGGTGGACAGTCATCGTCGCCTACTTCCTGGGGAAGAGAATATAAGGTATTCAGCAAGCTGTTATGATTATTATTGCTTTTTTATAGTTAGATGGCTTCTTTGGGTTCTCCAATAATTTTAAAATCTTTATGTAATTCTTGTTGGTTATTTACATGTTGCTTATAGCGATCTTAGTATAAGTTCAGTTCTTTTTTATATCTTTGTTTTTTTTTTGACGCAGTAAATTTATAGCAAATTCATTTTTTAGAAAGGTAACTTGGGAATCAACAATTCTTCATGATGTAGTCGTAACTAAAAAAACCTTGCAAAGTTAATCCTCTTAGGCGTAATAAATTTTACAGCTGAGCTGAAGCGAGTGGAGATAAATAATACACGGAATCTAAATGTTTCACTTTGTTTTTTATGCAACATATTTATCTAGTAGCTTATTACAGATACTACTGAGCATTGTTTGTACCTATCTGAAATCTGTGTAAACAAAATTGAGTTTCACTAGTTAGTACCTATTACAGTCTATTTTTAAATAAAGGTCTCAGTTGACATCGTAAATAAGTAGAGTATAGATTCTAAGAAATGTGGATGTAGGAGTTTATAGCCAAGTTCAATATCCATCGACGCTTACTCAGCACTGTTACACTGGACGGTTCAAACCCGAACCATTTCGAAATGTGTAGGCGGATGTTCACAACTCTGGTACATGGTAGAGGCGGGTCTACGGCCTATGGATATTGATATTGGTCCCACAATATATCACAGAGGTCTGTATTTATTTTTTCAAATTAATAGGTATTGATATTGGAGCAGTCACCACAGAGACGCGAGACGGTTTAGTTACATACAATTTTTATTATTTTTGTCTTTTATTAGAGGAATTTTCAATTTATTTCCACTGATTTGAAAATATAATATGATGTATTAATCTGGTGTGAGACTGCTATCTCCTTATTTAAAACTTATCACCGTTATACACGTCATAGAGCAGTGCCTCTCTTCGCCAATTATAATAATTTCACCTTAAGCAGCGTTGGTAGGCTGAGGTAAATTTTAACAAACTTTTTACAATTATCCAGTCTATGTGAGCGCTCGTAGCTAGGGGGCCTACCGCTACGTCTTAAAGTAACTTTATTGCGGTTCTACAACTTCTACAACTCTACAACTCTGGTGGAAGATCCCCAGTACTACTGCCAGTATCTAGTAAATAGTACAGAGATAGTATTCAAAACCTTTTACAACGATATTATGATTTATTCAAACATCGTTATATCCTGTGACTCTATTCGAAAGGGTGTGAGGTTTCAGAGTCTCTTGGCTCTGCTACCGAGTTCTTTTGAATGCATTCGACCGAGTATTTATGAGAAAATCGAGCTCGCGTAGCGATGCTTCCGTTGTGAATAGAGTTTTATGTATTGGGAAATTGAATAGGTAATCTAATGGTACGGGGAAAATAGTTTGCATGTATATTTTGAATAAAATCTGATACTCTGGTGCTATCGTGTTGATTATACTATTGCAGTGTTTTTATGAGGTTTTGTAGGTGTGCAATTTTCTACTGATGAAGTGTGTTTTGGCCATTTTTCTAGTGTTTATGTTGACACTAGAAAAAAGGCCAAAACACACTAAATTAGTAGCACCAGCTATGACATTTAGAATATACAGGATATCACCAGCATGTTTGCAAACACAGCTCTCTGGGAGGGAGGGCAATTCCGAAACAAGAAAGCTATGGAATTTATTTCCTAAAATCTTAATTAGGTTCGAACTTAAGACATTTAACTTGGCATTCCGGTATTACCACTAGGTTAACACAGCCGTGTACTGAAACAGCCAATACAGAATTACAGAGCACTGTTTTCCCGTCTGTCGTGAGAGTAAACAAAAGAGAGATGGATTATGGTTATCAAGTGAAAATGTTTGCTATCCACTTACCTATGTAAATGTGAAATACCGTACTTTATTAAAAAAATAGAAAAGTCAACGTGTCGCCATTGTAATCCTGGTTAAAACCGTGATACGAAAGATGTCTGATCGCCAGCAAGATTGTTGTATAATTTTATGTCTAAAGGCCTCTTTGGTAAGGATACTGGGAAACCTCATGGACACCCGCTCCCTCGAGGAAGCAAGTGAATATTATCAGAGTTTTACTGACTAGACCTAAACTCCGTGCTCCGCATTCTAATGTATCTTTATCTAATGTCATCTAATGTGCATGGCAATTTCTTCATCAATATGTCTGAACGCCTTAACAGATTTTGTTGTAGGTATCGCTAGAAGGCTGAAATCACTGAAGATAAAACTAGCTAGTAGTTGTGGCGACGTTTTTCAAGTTTGACGAGAAAATATTTTTTTTTATATCTCCTCATTGAATATAACTTTTAAATACTACAACATACACTGCAGAGTGGTTTACGAATAGATATACATTGAACTAAGCCGTATGAATAATTGTTCAGTGATGTAAACACGCATCGCTCGAAACATAATTGTTACCGTAAAAGGAAATTGCTATTCCTAATCTTAAGGCACATCACATCGTGGATAGGTATAATTATCAAAAGTTTCTATCTCTATACGATCTGCTATCTGTGGGTTGATCTTTGTTGGCAATACATCATCGTTTATGAAAACATGTTTGGAACTTATTCTAGGTCTACAACACGTAGTAGTTGTAGAAAGGAGACAGCGGACTACATGGCGTAGAGCGGCGTGTCCCTTCCACAGAATAATATTACAAATAGTTCAATTCATTCTCGAGCACGCGGCAATGTGTGGGTAACCCTTGTTGAGATACAGTGACGTCGTGTTATGAGGAAAATTAAAATAAAAAATCTCAGAATTTCAGTTTTCAGGATATATTATGTGTCTTGCAGTGCACACTGCCAAGTTCACAAGAAAAAAAGGAAAAAGAAAAATGTGTCTTTACATGCACACTGCCATGTAGTCACTAAACTAAAAAAGTAACAAAAACATAAAAATAACATAAATCTTAAAAATTATCAACAAGCTTTGAGATCTGTTAGGAACTAGGTCAATAAGTATGGCATGTAACGATGTTATTACATATATAATTTAACAAAAAATTTTAAACAAAGTTAAACTTTCTATAATTATTTATCACAATATTCAGTAATAATGGTACTGAGATCAAAGTTTACTTACGTTTCTATCTACTATATAACAATATGAAAAACTTAAATACTAATTTGTATGAAAATCTGTAAAACAATTTCGCCCTTCAACTATACATAGCCGTGCGTTACACTTTGGACAAAAAAATTTGGTTTGATGTTTGGTACATAGCCTACATCTGCCTTTTGTCGTAAAAGCAGGAAGATGTCCCATCAGGTCGTAACGAGTAGCATCATCAGGCCTCTCCGCAACAGGTTTTTTTATTTTTTTCACTGATTTGGAAAGAGTATCAGGTTGTAGATTAGAACTCCTCTCAAAAAAACGCAGTTGCCTAAATAAAGCGACTCGAAACTTTTTGAGTGGCAAAAGTTTTGGTTTACTACTATTCTCGTGACGATACAGCAACCAGGCATTATTGACGCAGATGTCCAGAATCTGTGAAAACAATACTAAATACCAACGATGGCCTTTCAAATCAGTACGATATAAAGCAACTAACATGTCGGCTAGATCAACTCCACCCATATTTCCGTTGTAGTGCTTTATTAAATTTGGGCACGTGACCAGACCTTTCTTCTTTTCTTCTTTCTTGTACCGCATTATATTCTGTACAGGGTGAGCGTCGACATAAGTGCTTGCAGCCACAACAAACTTGTTGTCGAACCACTTCACAACTGCGATATTGTGTTCGTTAGACACGACTTGTGCAAAAGCTCCCCTGCCCTTTTTCTTCAACTCCTTATCAGTTGGTAATTTTTTTTCTGCCCCACGAAGTCGATTTGTCCTGACTGTACCTAAGGAGAATATACCATACTCATTCCTTAGGTGATGCATCAATTCAATTGACGTAAAAAAGTTGTCGAAGTAAAGTACGGAGCATGGTTTTTGCTTGATAGATTTGGCCAAAGCTGTTACAACTTTGGCTCCAAGACCCATTCCTTTTTCTTTTTCAGAAAAAGTATGGTGTCTAAAAGTATCTTCTCCTCCATAAATAATAAAATCATGTACGAGGCCAGATGGAGAAGCACGGACAAAAAACTTAAAGCCCCATTTTTTGGGTTTATTGCGTACATATTGTTTTCGGCTCCCAGCTCTAGTACCCTTATAAGGCACCATCATCTCGTCGATGCTGAATCGTTTTCCTTCAGGAATATTAGACGCATAGTTACGACGAACTTTTTCTACAAGCGGTCTTATTTTATAGTACCTGTCACCGTCATCTTTAAGGTTATCATTGAAGTGAATGTATCGTCGAATTAATTGAAATTTCTTCAATGTCATGACGTCGGAAATTCTTTGGTACTTAAAGTCATTGGACCAGTAATCAGTATATGCCGGTATATGCCAGTATATGTCTACAACACCCATTAAAATATTTATAGCTATGAAATCTTTTATATCGTCTTTGGTTATATTAATTGAAGTGCCCTTCTTTTGTACCGAATATAAATTAGAATGGTATACAATAAGTTCTAGTATATCGTCAGTAAAAAATAGGTTAAAGTAATCAAGCGGCGATTTTTCAATATCAGTAGAATTGAAAAACATATTATCTTCTATATCTGCCGATCCTTGAAATTTCGTTCTGGTCCATTTAGGAGACATTTTGATAGGTTTCAATATGGTTTTCTTTACGATAACCGGAGTTTTTTTATAACGCCGAAGACGCACAGTAGCTGCGGTGGCAGGTGCTGAAGGTGCAGCAGGTGCTGAAGATGCGGCAGGTGCTGAAGATGCGGGACTGCAGATTGAGTCTATAGATGGTGACGGTGGAATATAAACTGATGGTGAAGGCGGTATAATGTCAGGATCATGTTGAAGAATAGAAGGTGAGTATGGAATAGAGTCAGTAGTGTTGTGTCCGAATCTCGGCTCTTCATGGACAGAAGCAACGGCGTATATTTCTCGATACTCACAGTCATCACTATCAGAGATATTTACATTTTCGACAGATGACGCTATTGATCGGACAGGAGAACTGTCTTCGGAGACATCTTGATGAGGCCTACACATCTGGAATTCATCTTCCGAAGATTCGCTAGATTCTACATCAGACTTAGCTCCGCATTTAGGCACCAAAGCTAGAATTTTTCGACTTCTAGTCATCTGAAATAAAATTATTGCATGCTAAGGAATAGGAATTTGGTGGAAAGAGTAATACGAATAGCTATCAAACATTATCAAAAAAACTGTCTGAACAAATGATCGATTATGTAGTAGCACAGTAGGCAATGTGCATTTATAGACAAATAATAATAGTCTGTGACGTTGGCAGTGTGTATTTATATGTACACGACAAATAGGATGTTATTCACAGCAAAGCAGGCAGTGTGCATTTAAATATACACAACAAATATTGAGTCATTCACCCTGCACCAGGCAGTGCGTATTTTAATGCACACCAAACAAAAATAGTGAATTACTGTATATTCAAAAGATTTATTACAAAAATAATATTGCCAGACAATTGCGTGAAGCTTGCAGAAAGTAAAATTATAACAATTTCATACTGATAACTTAATTTAATTGAGATAAAATACGATACTTACAGAGCGTTGCGCAGGCGCTGACCGACGACGGCTCGCCATTTTGTTCACCACTGACAATGTGTGAGCGAGACAAATATAGATTTCTTTTTCTTACGTAAAGAGACGTTTACGAAGTCACTTAGAGTTATTCTTAAAAAGATTCGATGTTAGATTTTGTTAAAAAAAAAAACTGAATACGATGTGCATGTAAGTGCACAATGTCAAGTATAGGGTTAAAGCGATGGACGTAGACCTTAGACTCAAAGTATTTTCCATAGACTTGAACTTTCCCTAAGAAACATTAAAGGATATATACTTCTATATATCTTCCAACTCTTAGAAAAAAAGCCCTGGTGAAGTTAATTAAAGAAAATAGAACCTATACGAACAAAAATAACAAACCACGTGTCTCTTTTATTACAGGCTGTTTTATTAAAATAATATTCGTGGGAGCAAGATTGAGTCCTGAATTATTGATGGCTGACGCCGTGTCAGTGGCTGGCTCAGGTGGGATTAAGGGACTGGTACCTTTATAGGTCTGCAGAGGGTCAGATTTATACACGCCGTATAAAAATACTGCGACAGTGACCCACTTTGTAAGTGTTGCATTTGTTCCCAAACTGAGATTGTAATTGGATAAGTTTTGGGACCGGTCGGACTTGAAAATCAGCGTGGATGCGTTTAATTATTTATTGAGATTTGACACACATTTCTAAGATTTTCTTCGTGTAGAATGTTTTAGGTGAACGGTATTTTTAAATGGATTCTCATACGTGAACTGTGCTTATAAGCTTTTTACTTAATTACGTAATTTACTAGGAAGATGATGAACTCAAAAGGTAAATAACCTTTTGAGTTCAAAAGATATGAAAACGAAAAGTACTAGTTAGGGTTCTGTACTGAAGGGGAACAGTCGAAACCCCCATCATTGAGGCACAGCTGTCTGCATGTCTGTCCATCTCTCCAGGCTTTATCTCATGAACCGTATTAACAGATAACATTTTCACAGATGCTGTATTTCTGTTGCTCTTACAACAAAAAAAAACTTAAAACGAAGACCGAGGTTAAGCAACAGTTGTAACGGATAAACATTTGTTGGATGACGAATAAATTTATAGGCCCTTAAATTTCTTTATCACCAACTGATTCGTTTTTAACTTATTGGTACGGGACCCTCAATGTCACGAGTCAGACTTACGCTTGACCACTTTTAATCAAACCAATGTATTGTATGCTTATGCCATTTTTTTACACTCAGTTACGTCTTTGATATCTTAGTTCAACACATTAGGATTTCAAACGGACCTAGTAAGTAGCAGTTATCATCTCATGAATAGCAAATATGTAAACGGTATGCTGGGATATCTCGAATTAACTATTCACTGAAATATTTACATGCTTAAGTACCTACTATTCTGTTCTGTGTTTAAAGTAAAGTGGAAGATTTGAATCTCATGCGTTACAAGGTTTCTTTTAGTAGTGTTAAGATAAAGCTAAACGGAGAGAAGAAGAACAGTCCTGCAATTCAAGCATATAGAATGGCCGCGGTGCTGAGCTACTCAGCTCATTTGAAACAAAAACGGTGCACTTTAAATAAATGAATCTTCAAATCCGAAGCCTTTGATTATAGAAATGAAACTCAATGGTACAGCGCTTAGCAGATGACACACAATTAATCAGCTCGACTGAACAATCCGCTGAGTGTTGGAAACCCCGAGAGCCATCAGTTGTAGAAAGAGATGCAACGCTACGTCATGTAATGCGCTGTCTCGCTCACATAACAGTCTTGTACAATAATATATTCTTTTAAGGATAGTTCTGATGGCGTTCACCGAGACTGCAAAGCTCCAGTCATTGTCGCACGCCACTCAATGAGCTTACCAATATAGAAACGATATTTAAATCTATCCGTCGCGACTTAACACCTAGATATAATACCGATAGCAATACGTCGTGCGTCAATACTGATTGAAGTTCCGCTTTCCTAACTTTGTAGGTCGCTGAAAATGGAATAAGGCAGAATTAGGATCATAGCCACTTTAAATACTCAGTATGAAGACAGCATTTTCGAATAGATAATGTCACAATTTCCGAAATGTTTTTAATTGACGACCTCCGTGGTCGAGTGGCGCCGGTTTCAAGGTGTCGCTAGCTCTGAGGTCCCGGGTTCGATCCCCGTTGGGTTCAATGTAAAAAATCACAATTCTACAGTGTCTCGGGTCTGGGTGTTTGTGGTACCTACGTTGTATCTGAATTCCATAACACAAGTGCTTAAGCAACTTCCTTTGGGTTCAGAACAATGTATATGATGTTGTCCGCATTCGTTTAATTTCGCCGAAGGTGCTATGTATAAAACCTGAGAGAATCGGTGGACCTAAAATGTTTTCGACACGAAAAAAAGTATTTTTCTCCAAGGGTTTCTTCGGGGGAGAAAGTTTAGACAGTGCGCGGCAATGCATAGCAATTAATCATGCACTATGGAATGAGTATCATAATATAACGAAAGATACATAAATTACTATGTACGTTCATTGTTGCACATGTTTTAACTTTGACCTTGAGAAGCTTAATCACCCATTTTAATTGAATGTCCGCCCATTAACGTTTGCTAGGAACAACATTTTACAGCCAAATTTTATGTTGCTGTGTCTGCGGAATGTTGAATTTTCAAACCATTTAAATGCAGTTTTATTATATTAATTAGTACTCATGTATTGGCCCTTTTTTGTTATTCTTGAAATGAAATTGAAATGAAATTATTTTATTCTGCAAATAGGATATTTTATCACTTTTACATGTCTTTTTTGAGAACGATGGAGCCGACATTTCCTAGCTGACTACCCTAAGAAGAAATGTCGAAACAAACTCAGGGGTCGCAGTCTCTTTTAAAGTCCAGACAATTTTCAAATTCGAGTGTATAAACTACTTACTTTTGCCATTTGCCACTAGTCAATATGGCAGCTAAATTTTACATTACTAATGTTAAATTTAGCTGATTAAGCCCTTTGAATAAATAATAGTCATTATTAATTAAATAGTCATACCAGTCCCTTATTTGACGAGCGGTAAAAAACTTTTACTTGGCTAAATTCGATTATTAACTATTTTCAAAGAAAATTTAATGTAAAAAGTTCGTTAAAATACACTTCACAGCTGTGATAACGTTCGCTATTTTGATTACACTGCATGCCGAGGAAATTGGACCGCAGGAACACGATATGTATCTTTAATTTCCTTGTTTCAAGTAAATAACCGATTGGAGGACTGAATTAAAAAAGACTGTTTGTTGTTCTAAATAAAGAAGAGTTTGTTTTGCAAAAGTTGCAGTTCATGCAATGGAAAGAGAGAGAGGCATTTGAAATGGACTGGATAGAAAAGGCTACAAAAAACTGCAATAAGTAGGCAATTGTGAAGCGATCAACGCTCGTCGCTTGTTTGTTTCGGAAGATATTTTTCGTGATATACACTACTACATTATGCGTTTTAGTGAGCGTAGCAGTAGCTTAAAATTAAAGATTTATCATCATCGGCCTAGTCTTTACCCAACTATGTTGGGGTTGGCTTCCAGTCCAACCGGATTCAGCTAAGTAGGTACCAGTGTTTTACAAGGAGAGACTGCCTATCTGACCTCCTCAACCCAGTTACCTGGGCGACACGATACCCCTTAGTTAGACTGGTTGTTAGATTATATTTTTTACTTAATACTATTAGATATATAGTAGATAAAGAAGAAAGATAAAAGACAAAAGATATACGTAAAAAACACAAATGGAATTACAGTGAAAGTTACAACATCGTAACAGATCCTAAAGCTACATGTCTAAAATAATAAGCTAGGCTAGACAGAAACTAGAAATTTTTTGCTACTTTGCGTCACTCACACAATAGCAAAAATTACTTAATGATTCCGGTGATCAGGTGTCAGACGTTCTATAATATTCGCCTCTAGTCTGAAAGCCTTCACTTAGTCCATGGGATAACACTGATGATCCAAGCATTTTTAAACACTCCACACTTAAAATATCATAAGTAACAGACTCTGTATCAGACAAAAAAACGAAAAATGGACTTTGCTGCCTTTTTTTAAGGTTCAAATAGGAATGCGTAGTGATAATAATATCGACCGATCAGCATTCAGTATTTAGGCTGATTGTTTCCCTGGGGCAACTTAAACTGACTTTGTCAAAGTTCGTTACTTACTGGGGCCGGCCCTCACTTAGATTATTGATACTAAAAGAATAAGGTGCTTGTTTAGAGAGTTCTTTAGGGTGAGTGTAAACTGGACTTAGGTTGTTTTTGAAACGTGTTTTACTTGCAATGAATTGAGAACTTAATTGAAAAGTTGGATAATGAAAAACTGTGCCTTAGTTTCCCATGAGAACGCTGGATCTACAATGGCACTAAAACTCAGTAGGTCGTAAGGAAATTATTGCCTGTCTATTAACCCGCAGCCACATTAATCACAAATAGTGTTTTGCCATTACCAGCCTAGCCTTTAATCAACTACGTTGGGGTCGGCTTCTAGTCTAAATGGATGCAGCAGACCAGCAGTATAAGTGTTTTACAAGGACCGATTGTCTGTCTAACCTCCTCGAGCCGATTACCTAGCCAACCACTTGCTAAGATTGGTTATGATAACTGGAACAACAGTTTTGTTCAGTTAACACGGAGTGAGCGTATCAAGAATAGATAATTGATCAACTTGTGCATTTGTAGTTTAGCCAATATAACTTATGTCTGATTAGTTATAATGTCTCAAAAAGAAAAAAAAATGTCTAAAACATCCTTACAAATGCGCCAACAGGAGTGTATCTACAAACAAATTAGCAAAAAACTTTACAGCTTGATTTTACTTCGCTTCCTTTCCATTTAAATTTAAATTGCATTGTTTGTAATGCAGTTTAAAAATAAAATAAGTTTTCCAGCACGGCCACGATTCCTGCTCACCGAATATTTAAAAACTTGTGTAAGACTAATAAATTCTTTTCATGCTAGTTTTTAAAGTCTAGTGCTTTTTCTATTTTTATCTCGGAGACTTGGAGTTGTATGGAATTTGTTTGGAGCAGCTGGTAATATTTTTACAATGTTATAAAAAACAGAGTTCGTATTACAGAAACCGAGAGAGGTCTACATTATAAAGACATTTTTTTTTTAATAATTACTATTTTGTTGAAATACAAAAACCGATTAAGTGTTAGTCTGGCTCGCGTCGGAAGGATCGGTCGTACAAACAGGCTGAATAAAATTGACAAAAAGGACATTTACGTTCAAATTGAGTAGCCCCCTTTTTTAGAAGTCGGTTAAAAATGGATAAGAATTAATGGCCGTGCTAACGGTTACAAGTATGAGTATAGAAATACTACATCTGTGAAAATTTCAACTGTCTAGCTAACACAGTTCATGAGATAAAGTTTGGTGATAGACAGATGAACAGACAGACATTACATTTAATAATACGGTTCCATTTTTACCCTTTAGATTTTGAGAGAAAGAAGTCTTGTCAGATAAAAATACACAGGTCCCCATTGTTAAACTAACTACTTCCATTCAAGAAAGTTATCCAGCTGTTTCGTGGTAGCATATTCCTCTGTTTGACTTATCTTTGTACTACTGGTGCTGGAGACCTAAATAGCTAGTATCGCACAAGTTTGCCTAAACATTGAGCTAACTGAACATCTGAACTAAATCTAAGGCTGTTTGTTGTATAGCTATAGTAATTTAAGTGGCGACAAACGTTTAGTTGAAAAGTAGAGTCATTGTTTAAACTTGAGTGGTGACTAATTTAAGACGAAAATTTTTATTAATTTAAAAGATAACACATTAGAAAAAATAACTGCGTGAATAATGGTCATTGCCTTTTCTGAAATCACGCTAAACAGAGGCACTACAGAGCTACTGTGGTTTCGGGTAAGTCCAGAAAAAAAAACTGTCAATGCTGTATTAAAGTACCTAAAAGTAAGTAAAGAAAGCATAAGACGTTGGTTTACTTGAAATTAGAAACATATCAAAGCGAGCACATATCAAACTTTATTCGAAGTACGTTCAAAATGTATCATACAGCTAAACGCAAATTAACTGGAGATGTGTCAATAAAAACATCCGTATGTGAGTGCCTATAAGGTTGGGTTTCGTAAATTCTTGATACCATTCTCATGTGGTCGACTGTTCAAGCAGGCTGGTATAATTTTCAGAGAAATACTAAGATGTTAGATAAAAACTTTGGGCGTTCTATAAACTTTGTATCTCATTGTTCAAATAAGATAGATATGCGTTAAACTCAATGCTTTTTGCTTCATTCCTTGTGTCTGGAATTATATCTATGCCTCTACTACATTTCTTTAGAGTCCTGAGAAGTATTTGAAATGAAATAAAAATAATTCACTATATTTTTTTAAGCCTTAAAAAAGGGCTCGAACCTGCGACTTCTGGCTAAATGCACCAGTTTTTTTTATCAAAGTGTCTGACCAAGAGTGTTTTCTTCCACAATATTAAGTTTTGATATTGAATTTTTTTTTTTTTTTTATATCCTGGGACAACTCACACACGGTTATCTGATCCCAAGCTAAGCAGAGCTTGTGTTATGGTAACCAGACAACTGATAAACTTACTTAAATATTTCTAAATACATACATATTATAGATAAATTACACCCAGACACCAGAACAAATGATCATGCTCATCACACAACATTTGTCCTGGGCGGGAATCGAACCCACGACCTCCGGTATAGCAGTCATTGTCACTAACCACTAGACCAACAGGCCCGTCAAAATTGCAAATCAAATACAAAAAAAAAATATTTATTCCTCTAAAATTATGTACCCTTTTCTTTTCTTTCTTAGCATAAAATACTTTTACAACATAACTGACAAAGTATATAAAACGCCAGAACATCTAATTTGAAGATCTTGTTACAAAGATAAATTAATTGTCTTCTTAAATCTTAATATATCAAGCGTCTAATTTTGTATAATTCTGCAAAGACAGATTGAACGACTTAATCAACTGGGTTTATTTTATTTTTATTTTAAATATTACAGAATGGATGCAAAGAATATTAAAGAAGCCGGTATAAAGTGTAATTTATTAAATGAATATTGAATATTTTGTTCTCGAAACCTAATACCAGGAGGCACCTGGTAGTAACTTCAGAGGATAATATTGAAACATTAAATTATGGAGTTGATAAAGCGTGTGATTATGTTAAACTGGCTAATTTTGACAAAATGATACTTGAGGGATGTGATATAAAAATTAGAGCAGATTTTTAAGGCAACTTATGTAACAGAGAATGAAGATTATGGAACTATATTTGAGATATATTTCTAGGTTTATAATCCAAATGCAAATCCAATCTATCTATGCTAGCGTCTTCGTTCGACATTATACTTTTAATAGTATTTTATGTCAACGAAAACCGCAATCGAATCGGATAAGATTTCACTTACCTATGCATGTATAGATCTTCCATGTTACATGCACGGTTTATTATTCTGTAAGTAGACATCAAAGTAAACAAACTTCCATTAACTTGCACTGCCAGAAGCATTGAGCATCGAATTTCCAATTAACGGTGGGATTCAGCGTACAACTAATAGAGAAGACGAAAAGCATCTCCCTTTGCTAGTTATACCTCATTTTAAATTAGGATAGGATTTTTTAAATGTGCTTAACAAAAATGAAAGTTTCAAGACTCTGATGTCCATTACAGTCTTAATAATCATAAGATGCTAACAGAATTTTTAAACATGCTGAATCCATATGTTGTAATATTTTTTTTATGATCATGATATTTTTGTCGGTGTTATCCATAATATCATGTATCTAAAAATATATAATTATGCTTGTCAGTCATCTAGTTCTCAAAATAAAAACTGAACTTAATTTGACACTAGATGGCGTTGTATGAAATTTTGTGGAACAGCGACTATTTTCGCCAGTTTCGTTCAAATCATATATAGATGGCAAAATATATGTTACCCTCGTTCGGCGGAATTTGCTTTCACTCCTAATTGTATCACATTAACACCAATCTATAAACAGCAGAGCTTTATAATTCAGTCATTAGATGAAGCTAAGTCGAGGTGACAGGAGAAAGCTAGTGAAATAATGATATGCTTTACAAGTAGGTCAGGCGGTGACCTGCCTCATCCAACATTAATGCTTATTGTCCCACTGTTCCGACTGGTGACTGGTCACAGGCTGGAGACAAAACAACTGCATTAGTTAGGGAGAAAGAAAAAGAGGCTTAGGAAAAGGTAGGGCATGGAGAGGTAAGAAGTACTAAGGAGGTTTTAGCTCTTGAAGTATCTAATTAAAGTAAAAAATATATTTGATAAAACGGTACCTAAGTAAATATAGATAGACATAGAATAGAAGTAAACATAAATACCTTCTTTTAAGTAAGTAATTAGGTACATGTGCCAGGAGGTTTAGTCTTCATAGTGACATAAAAATTGTGTGACAAAATTGCAAAGTAGAATAAAAAAATAAAAATTATGCGTAAGTTAAAGAATAACAACTGTTATAAGAAAAGTCTTGGAAATCAAGAACTTTTATGTTAAAAGAAGCATTCTATTTTTTATAAATCTGCATAAAATATGAGTGGGTGGAAGTCAGCAACTATAAATTTAACCTGCAACCCGTTTTGATATAATAAAAATCTGCATCGGTCGGTCCACTCTGTGACAAAATTGTATAAAAATAGTGTTTTTGCTAGTGTTATAATTACGTAAACCTATTTAAATAGGGGAGGAAACTTTACATAATTTTAGGGTACGCGCTGAGACAGCTCGGATAACTACATTGAAATCTAAATGATTCTTAGCAAAAAATATCACACATATTCACTATTCTCACGATTTGTTTTCCCCTAAATCCGCTTAATTGTTTAGGAAAAACAAACATTTATACTGTAAAACATTACGAGTATCCGTCATTCATTGTGGAGTAACATTTTGACCCGAATGCGATTTAAATATTCACGTAATACTGTCTCGACAGCCTTAAAATAAACAGACCCCCGTTTTTCTTTTGTTTCTAAGAATTTACTGCTGACTGAGATATCGAGGAAATCCAGTTAAGAGTAAAATAGAGGAGCGTATAACTAATTGTTTACGTCTTAACAAGATATTCGTTTTCACTGTGAAAGGATTGAGAAATATATAAATGGATTTAATTTCTTATCTTATATAATGAAGTTAAAGGTTGCTGTTTAACAATAGGCAAAAATATTGGGAAATTTAAATATTAATTGACCAGCTTTTATCCTTCGCATTACTTATCCGCACGAATATCAATTATAGCTGCAAAAACACCACATCTAATGCTTTCGGTAAAAAAATAATCGAAAAAAATAGGATAATTTTTATTTTTTCAGCCAAACATTCTCAAAATCTTCACCGTTCAGAATGTTAGCTGGTTACAAAAAGCCGTTGAGAAATATATTAGAAGTTTTACAAGTTAATTGAATAAATTTGATTAATTTATCTAATTTATTTAAGATGTGCAGGCTACAAGTGAGTATGGGGTAAACATATTTTATTTGTAAGTTACGTGCTAGGTAACTGCTTTGATAGTGAGTGCTTTAATAATTAATTAGGTTACACTAGACTCTTCGTCTAGTCCAATTAATCATTATTCGTTTACCATAACCATTACGATAATACTTAATCCCTAACCTAATATTGGGTTATCAATTAGCGTGTCTACAATGGATGGTTAATTACATCAACCACTCCCTTTGTATTTCATTGAAACATACATATATGCCTATTACTTCATAGACTTAAAGACCTTTAGAATGTACGGATAAGTTGGTCACCACGCCAAACCCACTATGCGCGAAGTGTCGCGTTTTCGATCCTCGCGTAACACAAGCATTTGTATGATCCACGAATGATTGTTCTGAGTCTGGGTGTCTTGGTGCACGCGATACAAGGAATAAATTCCTTACTGCGTTATACTTTTTTTTTATATTGTCCATTCCTTCAGACCCTTTCCTTGAAATCCGTGTATAACCGACAGCACAAGTAGCGAGACAAACTTTGACATCAAAAGTGACGTTAATACATAGCAGTAAGGTAGATTTTATACAGTCAATTATACCTGTGACTGTGAGGTATACTGTACAAGTCAGCAATAGTTTAATTAAGTTGGCAACGCCGGGCTCATGTCAGATCATAATTAGTGAGCACTGGGTGGCTCTCTCGTACCAAACATTCAACTTTTACACAATGTACTAAGTGCTTGTTATAAATTAGCAAGTTTGAGACATTTTGTTAACAAGTGTAAGTACGTTTTGGGACCAATTGTTTAAGTTGGAGCTAAATTTTTTTGTTTAATTTTCGTCTTTGTTTTTTTTTTGTATTACCATCATTGGGCCAGAATCACCAGCTGTATAGAATACCTTTATTTTGACCATTTACGACTACCATCAAAAGTTTTATTAGGTTTTAGAATGTTATCTACATAGATAGCTACATATATTGAACAAGACATCCTAACTATAAGGGGCCCTTGAGAGATCCCCCCCCCCCCACTCACGACTTTTAGAAGGCTCGACCGATTTTCATCAGACATATTTCAGAACACTCGCTCATAATTCGCCTTTAAAACAAACTAAATTGAAATCACTCAATCGTCAGGAGGATGATACCACAGACTGAGAGATGGACACGTCAAACTAATATCACTTCTCTTTCTGCGTCGAGGCTTAAAAAATCGAAACAAAAATACATCATTGCAACTCCGTGGACAGTAGGTGAAACATCAGCAAACGAATAAATGTACATATCTACTACGGTCTATATACATACATATATTGTGAGCGATATACATTTAAAAAGGTTTGCTTGTTATCATCACAATCAAAATAGGTCAATGTTGCTAACCTGAGTGCTTTGTCAGTTCCTGAGTCGCGACACAAAGAGATTAGATTTTTGTATATGATGCCCGCAGTGTCGTTATTGTGTTTTGAAATTATTATTTTTGGTCGCTGTTCATGAAACTTTTTTGCACGTTTTACAGATTACAACACGAGATCTGATGTTGTTAGTATTGAAATTAATTTGTTTATCAATCGTTAGTAATAAGCTGTTATTTGACCCTACAAAAAAACTCTACAGTTTTTATTTGAAGTCTGTTGTTCGTTTTGTTCTTAAAAAATATTATTCTAGTAAATATATTTTAATTTAGAACACTGCATATTGGTAACGATACTTTACGTTACATCTCAGTATCCTGAGAAATCCTTTTACAACTAAATATCAGATTTATTTTCATTTCGTGAGTGATATGTAAGGAAATAGTATACTGAAAGAAACATCATTCCTTTTGAATAAACCGTTAACAAATTCAGCCCAAAAATGACAAGCAAAACTTCCTTAGTAAAAATTTTCGTAACCTTGCACTGGTGAACTCGTAATCCGATACACATCCATTCGTGTATTCAGATATGTGAAGCAGTGTCAGAGTTAGAGCGGCTTTGTCGCTACCTGCCTAGATACCGGCTTCGAGCAAGACAAACATGATGCGGAACTGAGGCAGACGTGACACGGCGATAGCGTGAACATAAATACTAGGATTATACTGCCTCTGAAATAGGCACCGTTGTGTCTCGTGCTTTTATAGAAGCAAAGCTTACTTTTGCCAATTTCTTCTGCTAAACCATTTTGTAATGTATGTTTGAGTGATTTCTGGACGTACCATTTTTTTCGATATCCTCTCTATTTTTTTTCCTTGTGTCGCAGGAGACTTCATAAAACCTCAAGTAACAGAGGCATCCAAGTTGTCCAACTAGGACAAGCGTCTGAGAAGATGCGATCAAATACGTCGCGCACAGTGGTAAGCTACGTTTGATACTGTTTGTCCGTGGATGAGCTCTGGCTGGCGAAAGGCTACTAGTTCCTCCGTGTTTCTGAAAATAACTACGTTTAATTGTGGGTCCCGGCTGTTCTTTACATATCTTTGATCGCTTAGTCAGCTGCATTTAGCATTGAGACTGGAAGCCAACCTCAAAAAAGTTGGTAAAGGCAAGAACGATAATGATGACGTACCATTTTCACCAGGATACGATGAAGCAGAAACATCTTTCTGCTATCTCAAAAAACCCGTACTTCAATTTCGAAATTATCATTCGGTAAATGGTCTAAATTATGTAAAATACTTTTGCAATTTGCACCTGGGGCTCGTTCGTGATACGTTTTCCTTATGAATCAGAGTTACGAATAAAGTATAGGACTCCCTGGGAAAATGGTATGGTTTTCTATCGGAGGCAATCAGGTGTGTATTCAATTATGCATGCTGGTGTGTTTGCATTTGAACCTTCGGCTATTTCACATCGTTTTAGATTAAGCAATCCACCAAAATGATCTATTATTCGTATTCATCAAATAAGCCATGTTTTTTCATTTTGATTTTCGGGCTTTTGAGACAAAAGTGGAACAAAGAACTTTTGTGACAAATGCTTGCGGTTAATGTTACTTTATCACTTAAAAATAGTGTTATTATATGTTTCTCAAAAACGTGATTTAAATAAAATTGTCTAAAGAGACTCTTAAAAGAACAAGATCGAATTATCCGGTTCCATTTATTTTTGTTAAAATGTATCTTCATTATGCCATACCCGTATACGTCGGGTACTAAGTTATTACGTACAATATTATACAGTGATCCACTATATTCAGCTACCACTGTTCATCTTTCATGTTCTATAAATTTAGATACCTCAACCTAGAATATATTTTAAGACAAGGTGATACTTCGAGACAAGCTTGACCCATATAACCGTTGTTAGAGCCACGTTGTCAGGGGAGTGGAACCGCGTTGCTTTGCCGTCCCATCGGCAATTCTCCTAACTTATTGCATAGGTACACTGATATTAATTACTACTAGTAACTTAAGTAAATTTTGTTTATACATGGTACGAACCGTACGAAACTTGTCTTGACAGGTAAGTCATGACAGATCAGAATTAATAGGTGTGTCATTTTAACTGTGAACGAACCATTTGAATGGCTCTTATATTCAACATTAAAAATAATAATGAAAAAAGTAAATTCAGGTTTTATATGTAACACAGTAAGTATAAAAATTGAATTTGTACTTTTTCGTTCCGTAAAATTCCCAATGGCAAAATAAACTGCGGCACTGGCCTGAATCTTAAGATTTTCTACTGCCTCCGAGTCTAGAATAAATCGGATTATTCGACTAATTGATGCGATTCAGGATTTATAGATAGAAATCGAGAGGTCCCGAGAGGCTAAGAAACTAGTGGTAGACAAATGGTCCCAGAGCCGTTAGCCAGTCACGCTTAATGGTATGGCGATAGAATCATAAATGAGAGGAGCTACAGCGCATTAGGAAACAGATCGAACAGTAAACTTCAAATGCACGCCATAATATTTTTTTCAATCTAATTTCGGTTAAAATTTGTTATCCTTGTATCGCGGGGACTTTCACAAACATTCAAGTCACATGCACAAATACAACCGGACTCAGAACAAGCATTCGTAGATTAAAAAGTTGCTTGTCCTTCGCGAGGAGTGAACCCGCGACAGGCTCTCAGTGGAATCGCCGAGTGATTAAGGACACCATCCTTAATCACTCGGCTATCAATGCAGTCATATTATTTTTTGACAAGTGCCGTAGCATTGACTTGCAAGTTCAACACACTTGAGCGGTTGGCTTACAGACCAAGATTCATAAATGTTTAAGTTAATGGTTAGGAATTAGGTACTTAGTTGTGTGTGACCTAAATATGGAATTTTAATACATTTTGTAAGCACTTACTATGCTTGTTTGAAATAATTAATTAAGTTTGCCCATTTCATTAGCATAATGCCAAATTATTATTTTGTGTTTACTGTAGGTGTATTTGTATGTTAATAAGAGGCGATAATTCGTTTTTTATGTAAGGGATTTTTGGGGAATATTAAAGAATGGTAAATACCAACATTTAATACATAAAACTATACTGTTAGTCGCTAATCTAAGAAAATTGGATGATCCACCCTCGAAATATTCTCTGTTGTTTCCTCAATATAATTAAGAAAGTACATTTATAACTTTGAAAAAGAAGTTGCTATGCCTGAGTTGTAATCGAACCTGCACCTCGTGCATAGGTACAACTCCATCCGACCACCACCACAACAGCATTTGCCCATAATGATGACTAAACTTTGTATTTTTTGAGATATAATATTTCAGTTTCTGAGCCAAAAATTGGATGTCATATTTGTAAGTGCATGAATAGCGCAGTGGAACGTAACATATCCAGTAAAGTTAGGTAAACACGTTTTGACTGCGGGCGACATTTTGAGTGCTGCTAAATGGATTAATCCATCGCCGCGCATCCTTTATGAATGCTTTGAACCTCCACAAAAGTTCTAAAGGAATGCGTCATGTATTTCGTTTTATGGTGAAATTTCGAATAACAGAATTTATGAAATGTTTTACGAGGGCCCATGGACCGACATATGTTGTATTGGAGAAAGGCAGGGGTCGTGCACATTTGGTAGTAAAGCGTTTTTTATTGATTTTATTTTGTCATTCTTTTTTTATTTTCTGGAAGTGTGCCGACAGCTGTTTCTTGACATAAATGAAGATTAAGCATTTCGTAGTTGCCTTGTCATCAAAATTCAATTTTCGTTTGATAAGAATTATTAAAGATGAAATGGAAAACTGGAATTTTCGTCGCGTCTGATCGTAGTGTACAGGCAAATGATGACTGTTAAGGAAAGGTCTACAGTCTACACTTAATGTATTTTCTTAATTCAGTGCTCAAGTTAGTGCGGACACTTTATGCTTGTTTTATTCCGGTGTTAAACTAGAAAGGAGTAGAGTGGATTGCTTGAGTCACTCAATGTTTAATATAGATTTGTTGAGGATTTAAACGTTTATTCCCGAACTGAAACTCTAACTAAATAAATTAAATAGGATTTGATTAAATATTATTCATTATAATGGGAAGCTAATAACAGTTGAATATCTGAAGGATACTTTGATACCCAATTAGCAAAAAGTAAAAAAAATACACTTATTTAAAATTATATTTTGTTATGCAAAGATTCACTCATTAAAATCGTTGAAGTAGTATTTACTCAACTGATGATAAATTCTCTATTTAAATATAAAAATTGCTTGAAGTGTAAAAAAATATCAATTCTAAATACCACAGAAAATTCACGCTTCGGTTAGAGCATGATATAGAAGGAGCATTGTTAATATTTTCTGAAGAAGATTGCAATCCTCGTTATTTCCAAAACAATTTGTTTGATATTTTCGACTTCAAAGAGGAGAGTGCTCTACAGTTGACTGAATTTCTTTGTTCCGTATTGTTGTCGATCTTTATCTTTTTGTTATTTTTATTGATTTACAGTTTAATACAAAGCTGCAAGACCTCCTCAATAACCTCCTTCTCCTCCCTCCTTTTTCAGGTCTAATACGTAAAAAATGGCGGAGATATTAAAAAAAATATGTTTATAGTATTATAGTAATAGAGTTTATTTTCCTTTTTTCTATTTATAACTAGCTTAATTCAATACTCAATACTCAATACTCAATACATTTATTGCATTCCACAATGTGAACTTAGGTGGTAGGTACACAAGATACATTAGTTTTATATAGTAAAAGAATACCGTTCAATGTCCCTATAATAGACGCGTATGCATGCAGCGACCGATAGAATCTTATTAACTCTAAAAATCTGTAAGTTATATGACCGTTATTTTCTGTGCACAAACTATTTAAGATATTATGTTGCATTATGTGTATTTATATAAAAAACATAATTATAAAGTGTAAGCAAACCTTAAATAAAAGGAGCTGACGATACCAACCTACAAATCCTAAATCTATTTAACATTGTTTTACAGCGGTTAAGGGGAGGCTTTTCAAAACACAATGTATTGTCCAACCGATCTTATATTCGCACATTATTCAACTTGATAACTTGCCCCAATAACTCTCAATCCACAATTGATTAAACTGTCGGTAAGCTGAGCCAATCTCTGGTTTGTTGGCCATCTGTAAGGCAGACTTGGTTCTTAACACCAATATCCGGCTTCCGAGCAAACTTGGGACTTTCAAACTGTAGCTGTTATCGTGGAGTGTGGATCTATATCAAATACACGATATATTAAATTGTCAATTAATTTTCTTTATTTTTCTTATGACCTGGTAAAACAGATACTTACACAGTTAAATGGTATTTACATGATATAGAGACTGGTGCATCAGGACAACCCTATGATATACAAGTATTCATTACTTAACGAATACACTTAAAAATGAATTACAACTTACAAGACTGGCTCGCCACAGCAGTAAGTCTCGTCAGATTGAATTGACTGAATAAATATATAATTAACTAGCTGTTGCCCGCGTTTTGTCCCCGTGGGTAGAAGATATAATTTATGATTTAGGTATACCTGCCCGGTTTTTTTCACATTTTCCATTGTATCTTAGCTTCTATTAGTAGCTGCATGATGGTTTATAGCCTAAAGCCTTCCTCGATGAATGGTCTATTCAACCCAAAAAAAATTTTAAATTTGGACCAGTAGTTCCTGAGATTAGCGCGTTCAAACAAACAAACTCTTCAGCTTTATATATTAGTATAAAGTATAAAGTATAGACAGGTATTTTGAGGAATACAGTGCTATTGTTAAAATAACGTAAAAAACTGTAATAACCGAAAATTATCATTCAGTTTTACAGAATATGAACTTAGCTTATGTATACGAGTCGTAGAACTATTCGACATTGTCTACTCCCTTTGTAGACTCTTTCTAGTGTAGTACCTAAGCTTAGGTAGATATGCTAATCATGCCGTTGGCAGCAAGACGCAGTTGGCAAAAATGAGAACATTACCTGCCTTAAGGAGCCATCTTATAGCCATAGGTTGAATACATTTTGCAAACGATGTCTCTTCAGTCCAAACTCGTCGAGCGGTGTAAAACTTCAAACTGTATATTTAAAGTTAATTATTCGCATATTAACGAGAAATTGATTTGGAACGATTGAAGTAATTATTTAGATGCTTAACGGATCGGAAATTAATGTATTTTTTTTTTACTTTTTCCTAACCCGATCACTTATACCCTACGTAAATACTCTATAATATAAAAAGTTAATAATTTATGTTTATGCCAACACATATTAGTAAAAAAACTACTGTTTTATTTTATTAGCCTATTTCATTTGGTCATCGTTATTGTTGTGCTACATTTGTTTTTGTCACGTTTTATTTTGAAACCAAGTTTTTAGACACAAAGATACACCTAGATTGTTTCCCTTTTTGTACCTTAACCCATGGAGCATAGCTAGAAGTTCTAATATGAAACTCTAACAACTTTTTGTTGATATTTGCTGAACGAAATTAATGTAACTTCCAGAACTTAAACAATTCGCAAACATTCGTGTTATTTTCGCTACAATTCAAGAATGCCGCCCAATAATTTATTCATCATAAAACAATGGCAGGGAAACTTGTGTAACATAATTAAGTTTATTTGCTCAATAAAACTTTTGACTTGGAATGAGAATGTCCTTTGTAGGTTGTTATGAATAAAATCAAAAGGGATTTATCTCTACCTACGTACCTAAAACAGGGATGGTTACTGAATAAAATATGTATTTATTTGCTAGTGTAATAAAAAATTGCAACATATTTTTGCCTTTATCAAACCAGAAAATTGGATAGAGATGAAGCGCTTTAAAGTTTAGTATACGCGCTGGCAATGCTTTTGAAGTGACGTCACGCGTACGTATTTAAAGTTTACCTGTATCCTAGGTTAGACCCTCAAACTTTTTGAGGGTCAAAAGAAAAAATACAATTTTAATATTATTTACTCAGCTAACTGAAAAATAATGTCATTATCCCTATTTCACGTCCAAATAAGTATTTAATCATTACAATTTCAAACTAGTATCTGTATTACAGCCCTATCATAAATCATGAGATTTCCTGTGATTTATTACGTTTTAAAATTTAAATTTTGGATGACGTTTTTGGGCTATAATGCCGGATTAGGTTTCGAATTTTGGTCAGTTTCAGATCTGGCGCAGTGTGATATGAAAATTAGAATTGGTAATTTTCATTTCATGCACAGATACCTCCTGAAATTACATGAAACTTGATTTTAGTTTTGGGTGTTTTCAAGTTCCACAGCGAAAGGGTAAAGTCACCGTATAACAAAGGCTCGAGCGTTTGTCCCCTTGTCTATCACCAAGTTAAACCTTATCAACCGTGATAGCTGGACAGTTGGAATTTTCGCGTCATTTGATGTTTGGTTCTGCCAGAACTCAGAATCATAAGGCTGAGTCGTTATGGACCCGTATTTATTCTAATAGAAATGACTAAGAATTCCTCAGTTTTGAATGCCAAATTCCCAAGGTATTTGTTTTCTTAGTTTCCTACTGATTGGAACCGAACTTTTAGTGTAGGTACTACCAACTTCCTCTTTCTCTTAGTAATTTGCTTTTGCAATTCGGTGTTAAGTACCTTTCAAAATGCACGTGTTATGGACCGTCCTTTTCTACCTCCAGTTACACGTTAAATATTGAAGGAATCGCGGTCACAACCTATGTCGTTAAGATTATTACACTGGGAATCCAAATGGATCGACCCCTAATTTGATTTCGGAGCCGGTTTTGGCCCAACCTTGTATGAGGAGATTCAATTTCAGACAGGTAAGAGTTTTTCTCTTTAACCGACATAAAGAAAGGAGGCTATTTCTCAATTCTATAGTACAACTTCATTTAGAGCTTACTTTTGCCTACAACACAGTTAAATAAACAAATCAAGTGCGAATTTCGTACTGATAGGTAAAGTAAAACAAAATTGTTCAAAGGCATCGTCATCTTCCATCAAATTTACAACGTTTTACCCGACTAAGAAAAACCCAAAAGGAGGGTTATGATTTTTTTCCTTTCGGGTTAAGAACTCTAATACACCGTGATTAAATTACAGATTGAATGAATGAGTTTCGACCGATATCCATTCCGAACCTTTTCCCATATTAAAAAGTCCCTCAACGAAGTTATTATCTGTCCCCAAAGAATATGATGGATAAACCGTATTTATATCTGCCCTTAATTCTTATACGTTCGAATTTATATTCAGATATTATTAATTTAAGTATCCACTCCATTCGTCGGTGCGAGCGCCCGTGTATTCACAAACTGAATATTTTACCTTTTTTTAATTGGACGGGTAAATACGGCCGAAAGTATCGTGTCTCCCGGCGTATGCTGTAATTTATTTTCAGTTTTTCAGTTGAATAACTAAACGTAACACATTAAAACGTCGAATGATTACACAGTTCGAAAAAAAAAAAATAGAACAAAACTTCGATAAACCAAAAATTACAAAAGGTAGATATTTTGTAAGCGCCACTAATTCCATTTATTACCTACATCACGGGCTAATCTATGACATAATACTGTAAGTAGGTGATATGTTTAACTTTAATCACCCCGTTATAGTATTCACCTTGGGTCATGATAGTGTGTTTAGAGCCAAACGATATAATTAGCCACTGCTTGACCTCAATAACGAAGCAGCAGTTACCACAACCCTGATCACAATTAGCCACGTACTTATGTACTTACAGACAATATCTAAATAAATTCTATTTAATTAGCTCATAAATAACGTGTAATATAAGAAAAAGGTTTGGTTAGACCGACCCTCATGGTAATAGGACGCGTGGGAATCTGCCGCGCTCCCCACGTGCCCTTGAGTAATGGGGGGCAATAATAATAAATGGAAAGGAAACTTAGAAACCTTTGGGGGCTGTTTATAGATCATCGACGTAACGCTCCTTTATTGATACCCCTGTGTACGCAAAATAAATGTAATTCTTTTAAGGAATACTGATGAGGATGCAAGTTTGCGAGTTTTGCTTTTGTTTCCCAAATAAGAGCTTTTTCGGATGTTGTAGGCAAAGCCGAGATAACGTCGGTTTGGGGGACTTTATGACTTCATTTTCAAGGGGATATTTTTGCATGTGATCATTACGCGCCATTGTTCAGTGCAGAAGACAGACAGATAGGCACGTTGATGTTATTCTAAGCGACCGACTAAAATTTGATATTATCAAAATTTTAGGTTTATTGGTTTATATTTTGGTTTATATTTTATTTGTATGTATAAAAGTCGTACAATTTCAATACCAGAATTGGATCATACACGTATAGATACGTATTGTCTATCAAATCCCAAAGGTTTCCCCGAAGAACAATGGCAATCCCTAGCGAATGCTGCAGGGAAATACAATAGAATCCTCACTATAATACGTGTAGGTTAAACCAATTCAATCTAAATTTGTAACATAAGCGGCAGGTCTCGTATGGTTTATTCATGGATTGTGTTTGCGTCCATTACCTTGAGTCAAGTCGTACCATCGTCTACACTTCGGTATAATTACAACTAAACTACCTTATAACGGGCCCTTTAACCCTCTCAAGCACGCGTGATACCGGGTTTTATCAAAACGGTATCTCATTGAGACAGGTCGTTTGGGCCTGCGTCGGAAATTACGTCGCGACCCAGCTGGTCTGAGATCGTGGAATTGTGGCCTTCCGTGGGTACGAAAAATGTGCACTCGCATTTCAGGGTTAAGTTGTATCTAGTAGTAAAACCTCTTTAGGTTCGTTTCTCTATTATGTATTACGTATTCTCTACAATGAATATATAACCTTATTTCACTTCCACGAAGGAGATTTACGCAACATAAAGATTTCTTGATAAAGCTTTGTTTATTCATGGCTTGGAGCTATACGTTAATTATAAATAAGTTGGGCGTCTTAATAAAATAGTATTCGGTGTTAGATTGTAACATGAAGCTTTAACGAACTTAAAGATTATACCAAACTTCGAAGAAACAAAGGCTGAGGTTTAAGATTGTAATCTCGATTAAAGGAAAAACTTTTCTATTGTTCTAGCTGGTAACAATTGGATCAGAACCGCCACCTTCTAATAAACGTTCCCGCCCAGTGAGTTTAAGACAATCGTGGTTTTGGCTAACATGGTATTGTTACGATGCTCTTAGCTACACTCAAATGGATTCAGGCCGTCTAGATTAGGCCTGGGAATAAAATTAGCATTGCTTGAAAATGTGGTTTCAAACCATAGACGTTTTGAAGATTATCTATGTTATCTACTTTACACTAAAGGGTTGTGTTTCATCATTTGTGTAGCTATGATTATTCGTGTGACCCAAAAATATTTTGTTTGGGAGGTCAAAATGTGTGAATGGCTGTTGGACTAGACTAGGAAGTTGCCGATGATTGTGGTCAATTGTTATTATTGTTGTCTCCATATTGATAGTGTCGGGATGTGAAATACGAAGGAATACGCTAAGTTTAGTTTGCCTCGCCACACTGATGGCTTTATACAAATAAGACAAAAAAGAACTACAATAAAAATTGGTCACCCACTACATTTATGACCGTGCCAAACGTCGCTTAACCTTTATCTCTATTTTCATTAATGTACTGTATACATACATATGCATATACAACTCTCAGGATGACAGCGGACGGACAGACGGTATAAGTTTTTAGGAGCGCGTTTTTGCCCTTTAGTTACGTAGCCTTAGAAAGTAGACTTAGTCAATTTACAACAAAGTACATACCTACTTGTTAAAAAATATTGAAACCTGATCAATACTAAGACCTAAGAAGTGGAAACTAATACTAAAGACTTGAAGTTGAATAACTCTTTGGAACAGTTCTCCAAAACTTATAATTAAACACCTTGTGATGTAACTTTTACCGCAGTTTTCACCTCAAACACCACTACTTGTGATTATAATGATTGAGTTGAGTGAAAATTCATTAATTAATTACAATAATTTGGGAGCTTGTATCAGTCAACGATTGTTTTTGGTTCCATCATCAAATCAACATAGTATCATCATCTCCTTTCTTTTTACGTCTTTTTACTTGGGTGCAACTGTAATTGGATCGTTTAAGTGATATATACAATCAAAACTCTTTCTACAACCTACAGAACGTTGTTTTGATAGAAGCGTAGAACAAGCGTTTGTGTGATCTACGAATGATTGTTCTAAGTCTGGGTGTTTTTGTGCATGTGACTTGAATGTTTGTGGAACTTACAGTGGCAGAACGATTAAAACCTTAGTGTTTGAGTGGATTTTATAGGAAATTAAATATAAAATAGAATATTAAAATAATTCACTTCGTTTGTACAAAGAAATGTCTGCACAAATTGCTACTTAGAAGCTACTACTATTAGATAGAACTATTTCAATTATAATATAGAGATGACACATTTTAAAACATAGCGGCGTCTCCCACTACATCAGTGCAGCTTCAAGCGCGCTAGTCATCAACATAAAACTCAGTTAATAAGAATCAACCGCATTCAAGCCACAATAATTGAATATTGGTTTGTTAACGACATTTTCATTTATCAGTGCAATTCAGGCATTCGCTGTTTGCTCGTTATATTGAATTTGTTTTGCTCTCGTATTTGTATACAATTTAATATTATAACGTGACGTTGCGATTCTATTATACGTGGAAGAAAGCCTTTGATTACCTTGCTTCTGAATGTAAGGTTGGGGATAACACGATGATTTCTTTTCTTAGGTGTCATTGTTGATTTGCGGCCTTCAAATAGGAAGAGGTTTTTAAATCGTCTTTTATTTATTTTTTTGCCTCAGAAGTCTTGACTGGCTGAACCGATTCTGTTGATTCATTTAACGTGAAATAGTTGTAATTGGGTCTCATCAATTTCATCAAGTTTTTTTTTACTCTGTCTCCAGGTTGTCCTATATCGACCATACGAAAAGAAAAGGAAGTTAGATATTGTTGACAAATTACAAGTAAACTATCAAATGATTAAAGACTTCTTTTTTGTTGTTATTGGTAATGATAAATGTTACCATTGTTACTAAATACATCGAATACATAAAACACGCTAAAAATTGAACATCATTCTTTTTTAAGTACTAACCAATTATTTTTCAAACGCATTCAACCAGATTTCCTATACGAATGGTTAATTAAAATTTTCAAATGCTTCTATTGAATTTCGCAATAGGGTTGAAAATACGGCCATTCTGGTACAAGTCCAATGTGGTGGAATGTGCCGCACCATTGCATGCGTCACTCGTTGCGGATCGTTAATCCTCTTGATTTAGTGGCAATTAAAAAAATTAATCCCCTCACGAGATTTTATAATAGTCCGACTATTTTTGCGAGCGAAAATGTGTGAAAGGTGCTGTCAGAAATGTAATTTCGTTTTTAGGATTTAAATTGGTTGAGTTGTAATGGTAAGTTTAGTTTTGAAGAAAAATATAAAATCAGTGACTTGTTCTTGTTTTTTGTTAACTTAAAATAAATTTTTAAAAGAAAATACACGATTATGGAATAAAATTTGTATCAGAAAACCGAGTATCCCTTTTTAAATGTTACCTTAAGCAATTTTGCAGGTAAATGTCCCAATTGACTTTAATTACGAGTAAAATGTATCGATAGTTACCAATCGTAATTACTATCATTGAGTGTAGAGTCCCATACCTATTGGGGCCAGCAGTAATAGGGGTCGAACCTCCACAATTTGTCTGTCGTGATAAACACCAGATAAATATCGGCTCTTTTAGTTCAGATCTAAATCGGACAAATAGCTATTGTGTGCTTTCATTAATTAAGTGATTGTTTGGTTTGGGGAATACCGAGATTGTTTTGTGGGAAAAGAAAGGGAACTGTGTTTGCGTTTGGGTACACGACTCTACTTGAGAGTAGATGTTTATTTTTTTGACGAGGCATAACGTTCAAGACATACTTGGATACGTCTGTTACAAAGCAACAGTATATTAATCATCATCATCATCATCATCATCTCAGCCTATAGCAGTATATTAATCATTGCTAATATTTAATTTCAGACACAGGTTCGTCGTATACTCCCAAAATTTATTCAGTATATTTTTAAGGATACCCTCTATTTATGTTCGACTCTTTTCAGCCAAATCTTTAGAGTAAATTTTGGTACACAAGGTTAAAGTTCCCAAGACTACTAGGCTTGTGTTGTGGTCCAACATGGGCCGAGGGCCAAGGCCTCTGTCATCGCTGTGTCCCCGAGTTCCATTGTAGTGGTTAGCGCGTCAAAGTGGGACAGGTTCGTCCCGCTGCGAGGTACGTTAATACCGGCCGGCCGCAGACCGCGGCTTTGCGCGCCGTGTGTCAATCTGGATAATTGTGCTGTTGATCCTGCTCATTATAATATCTGTTTGTTTGTAGTTTTAGGGATAAAGTTTGTTCCTGCTTATTATGTAGCTCTACATTTTTTTCTTACTACCCATCAAAGGTTTTTGGGAAGATATAGAATTAGTACAGAGATGTTTTAATTTCCCTGCTGTAATTTAAATGAAAAAGTCATCAAATTATATTTTAATGATTATAGTTATAGGTTTATTGGCCAACACAGGCCAATACACAGAAAATATTACCTTGATTTTAAACTCTGTATTCGTAGGGACTTTTCCCATTTTGCAACGAAATTTTCAGATAAATTGCTGTTCCTTTGAGTCATATGTAAAGCAGCGTGACAGTTGCGACCACGAGACGAGCTCGTAGTTCAAAAATACCTTTTTCTCCCAAAAAAGTTTGTTATTTGGAAAGGTCTCTGGTTTTCCCAGTCAATTCGAATGTCGGCCAAAAGAGGAAATGTTATTTATAGTGCAGTAGCGTCCTCTGAGCGTAGACAGCCAAAAAGGAACAATTTCAGGCATGAATGCTTGTAATGATACTGGTTGAGTGTGTGCAGGGGGTCTACTACCAGCTCTTAAAGTAATATTATCGTGGTTGTGGGAACGTGATAGCGCGCTACACATTGTAGAGCTGTGTCTCTCTTCCACAAGTGAAATAACACTAGTTAAGAGGGTAGTAGGTCTCCAGGTCGAAATATTGATGTCACGTTGTCTCAATCGGCCTAGTCGAAGTATGAAATGGACTCGTCAGCTAATTCAAATGACGTCATAACAAGTGCTTCATATTTATAGGTACACTTGAGTATTGCGTGATTGAAGTTCAAGAGTCGTGATTGGTTAGTAAAGATGGAATTAAATCTGACATTGATTAAGTGTTCCTTAGTGTATAGGTCTTATGTAAAAGAACTTTCGTAATGTGTTGCTTAAAGTATAAATAGTTATGGCTCAATAATAAGTGAGAAAGCCAAATGTATTTTAAATATACGATTTCGACAGATCTCAGCATGATTTTTGTAGGAAATAATGCAGTTAAATCTACACGGGGTTCATTTCTGTCAAATCAAAAAAAAAGTCTTTATCTGAATGATTATTCAAAATTATTCCTATGTTCACATTTCTAAACGAATGAGTAGATAAGTGAATATTTATTTATTTATTTATTTATTGATAAGGCAAACCAACGACATATTTACAATTACGATTTGTAACATTATTTCCATAATTTATGTTCAATGTAAATTACGTCACTTACAGGTATGCACACCATTTACAGTATACTACTTACAAACATGCTACAAGTGACAAAATTAAGCTAGCTTCATACAGTTACATAGAAATAATATACGGCTATGAGTTATCAAATGTCTGGAGAACCTTCAAGTTTGGAGATAGCCCGATGTTATCGTGAACGGTAAAACAAATGAACGAAGTTTCCCTTTTAATAATAATGTAGATTACAGTTTTGAACAAGCATTCGAAACTTTTTAGAATTCTATTATTTTTTTATTAAGAACAACAATGTCTTTTAAGAGCTTTTTGCATATTTTCTGTATTTGGAATTGGTACCATATTTCATTTGGCGTTTTCAGGCATATTTTTTAGAAGTTTAGTGTCATTTCGTGTTTATATACAACGTTAAAATGTATTTTTGTGTACTTTCGAGGTAAACAAACAATATTAATTAATGGTATTTTTAATCAAGTATTAGCATTTGACTGACACTTTATAACTCTATAGCGTCTCTTTCATCCTTATCCGAAGTCATAGGCTACTCAACACGACGCAATTTACGATATGCACTCTTAGTTACACTATGACATAGTACCGGTAAAACTTTATTGAACAACAATATCAAAGCCATAATTTTTACAAAATTTTCAGAAAATATCATGCTCATATTCTATAACACGATTCTGTTACAAGGCGAAAAGAATTAGTGGATTATGTATCATCCGAGTCAAGATGTCAGCGCGGGAAAATGGATTGTTGCCAGTCACCCACTCAGCCGGGAATCTGTCGTGTAATAGCTAGATCACGATTTTTAAGTCGATGAAAATTAGGTTTAGTGATAGCTATTTTTGGAGATAATTATTATACCCAACAGTCGTTCTATTACATTAATCGTAGTTGTGTATTTTATGTATCTTGCAGTTGTTTATATCATATTTGAGTACTTTATTTCCCAATTTTACCTCTTTGTTTAGCTTTTCTTTTATTTATTTTATGAATACAATGCGAAATCTTAACAATATAAATATGAAAAGTTTGTTAACACATCCCATTCTTAATTTTTGTAACCAAAATCTGATGATCCATTGCCAAAATCGAGTTCCATTTTCAAAATCACATTATTATTTAGGCGCCGAGAAGTAATCATTATAATGCCGGCCGGAGCTCGTTCAGGCAAACGTATTCGTAGATACAGCCATAAAGTTTGGACGGACATGTTCAGATTAGTTAGTGTGTGGTTCCATCGCTAATTTTGTTCGGCCGTTGTTCCAAGTGGATCGTGTTGGGATATTGGCGTTAACTTCATTCCGCCTGCTAATATTTCATATTAATGCTGTTCGAGTATTGCCCAAACAATCCCACATAAATTTTTACGAAGTCGTTTGTTTGTGGCAGAATAACTATTGAATTAGTTTTGTTAGTTTTGGTTTGTTGTTAGTTTCGTAGAAGTATTTTATATAGATTCCCGATTATTTTGCTAATAAGTATCTTGTTATTTATTTATCGTTTAGTGACATAGACGTTGTAGACTGTAACGTAAAGCATACGTTATAATGTGACCTCCTAATACATTAATTAGATTTAAAAAGGTCGAGTGACGAGATTTTGGGTTTAGTTTAAAATTTGTCGAGAAGTGCTTTTCGCTTAGAAAATATACACGAGCTAGATCTATACAATGTAGAAAAGTCCTTTCTCATATTATTATATCATATCTCTTTATAGTCACGGGATCACTTCATGTGAAGAGACCCGGTCCCGTTTAAAGGCTTGCACGGGGACACAGGTCCCCGTGCCCGTTTATTATATCATATTATTATTTTGTTTGCAATTCTTTTTAAATTTTATTTAGTTTCGCATTTGGCGCAAATGTTTTAATTTAGTGTGGAAACTGTTCTGGATTGAGTAATGTTTATTTTGTATGTATTTTATTAACTATATTATATCTGTTTGTTTCACAAATAAAATAAAATAAATATCCTACTGTAAACAAACTTGACATACAACTCCATTCAATTGAATTACCTACATTCAATTAGCCTTCGCAACAGATCGCTATCATAAAGCATAGCGCAGGTATGTAGGTCAGCAGATAGGAAACCTATTAACGTAAGAGCTTTTTAAATTCATACGCTGACATATTATATTGACATCCGATCGAGAGTTCTGGATTATTCCACGGCAGAGGTTTTATGTTCGCGCTCAATAACCGTGTCATGTTTGATGCTGGCTGGTTGGATGTACGAGTCGAGAAAAAAAATTCCTGTTGTTTTTAAATATAGGTATATTTTTTTCTATTCATAGTTTATATTGTAAATATTGGCTATGTTATTTTGTTTTTATAATTATTTAATGTAATTGAATTAATTTCAGTTATTTAGTAAAGTTCAATTGTGATGTTTGGGCAAGTCATGTTAATGATTAGTGTTTATTACGTTTAAAATGACAATCATGTTGAATTTCAGAAAAATAATTTACTATCGGACATCCATTTTTAATGAAAATTATCAAGTTCCTACAACGTTGAAGCTTTTTAACTTCATAGCGTATTGTGAGTCTCTGCCATTTAAGTACCACTAAGTTTTGTTTCTTCGCTTAACAATAGCATCAAACACAGGTACACTTAAAACCTCCGTGCTATCGAAGCGTTTAGATGTAAGTGCGGTAGGTTGGCACTTACTCCAGTGGGTAGTGTTGGCCACACTGGATTGCACTTGGCAGCTCTCGTAGAGTCTCACGTTCACTCAGTACATCCAATTTGCTGTAACGTGCCTGTTCTGCACTATTTGTGTTGTTGAAGAGCGAGCCAACACACGTCATATTCCGAAATCAAAATTTAAATGATGCTCTTCTTTTGATTTTTTTAATATTTAAATTCATAACAAACTTTTTACTGATTGTAAACAGCCATATTGTTTTTTTTAGTTTGTTTGTTGGGAACCGAGTGGAAGAATGGACGTAAGCTCTTGCAGTGAAACATCAACAAAAAAGGTTTTCTAAAAGTTTAAAAAGGTATACATGATGTCGGCCTGGAGTTGTTCAATTGCAAGGCAAAGGCCTTGACTTGTATGCCAAGAGAAGACTGAAGTTATTCGCTAAGGCTTCTCAGTGAATCAATAATTTTTAATTGTTATTTTTTCACTAAAACAATAACAATTAAAATGAAAGATTATTAAAAATGCCAAAGTCTCTAAACAGAGATCAAAGACAGTTTTGTTCGAAACTTTAAATTTTTAATTAATATAGATTTAATATAAGCAAAAGAACGTCTCTGGAAGAGTTCATTTCACTGTACATACATTTACTATTTTTTTTTGTGTTATACTACACAGGATATGCCGTCTATTATTTATTACTAGTTACTGTTTGATACTAATAGCCACCTTAAACGAAAGAGTTAAGGTTTATATCTGTGATTTGCGATTGCTGTACTGTGTAAGTTTTTGGCTTCGTTGTAAAATGTACCAATAACATGGTTTGATGGTTTACTTGGCTCAGGGCCCAAAGGAACAACTGTCCAAATTTTTGCCATTTTATGAGATTTCAAATATGTATTTGTTTGTATCTGATTTAATGCATTCTTTTGGAGATATTCTATAAAGATATCTTACAAAGTTTGTTAATATCAATTTTTTATCTAGGTCATATACAAGGTGTTATTATTTATCGCTGTCATTTTAATTTAATATCTGTTGAAAACAAGCTTGGCCATTTTGTCTTCAACCACTAGGGACTAAAAGAAGAAACAAACATCAGAAAGTAGAACATCATAATGTTTAATTACTTTATTCCCTTCAGAGGTTTCGTGATATTTTTCTTTGACTCTAAAGTTAGAAAAATGTGAAGAAATCGCCAAGGTACAAAGTTCACGGTAAAATATTTGCTCTTATCGGAAATCTCTCTTAAGTAATGACAAGACTTAGGAATGGTTTCCGAATACTAATCTTTTATTCATTCAACCATTCATAGTAAGATAAATTATTTTATTTCTGAATACCGAATTAATGTGCGAACTTTTCTATAAAAGATAGAAAAGGAAGAAAACTTAGGCAGGCGCGAAAAAACAAAATGACTTTCAAAAGAGTTAAAGAAATAAAAACGTCTTCCGTAACTGTCAAACTGTCTGAACAGTGAACGAAATTAGAAAAAGAAAATTGAGTTAGAGACAAAAAGTGAAAGCATTTCTTTATTATTAAATTAATTCTGTTTTCAAGCTTAGTGTCATTTAAATTGGCAGTGGGCTATTTTTGGCACCTAAGCAGAGCTTGTATTGTGCGTCAAAGACAACTGATAATCATACTCATATATTTCTAATTACATCCATAATATAGATAAATTACACCGAGAGACAGAACAAATGATCGTGATTGTCACAAAACAAGGCCTGGGCGGGAATCGAAACCACAACCTCCGTATGGCAATCGTGGCCACTAACCACCAAACCAACAGGCAAGTCCATATTTCACACTGTTCTGTGGTCAAGCCTCATCGGGAAATCTCTTTGAGTGACGTCTAGTTGTCGGCCATCTATTCTAGACACAAGTTAATTTCATAAGGCCATACCTCTGAAGCGGTATCTAACTTTATTTCAATTCCTGAAACCAGGTCACCTTCTAATTTGAGTGGCCTACTCTCACTTTGGCAGTCTGATACTGGTTTGTTTTTGTGGATATATTGCATTAGTAAATGGATTAAAACGAAATGCTTGTTCTGTATAAACATCACAGAATATCAAAGAATTAAAATTCTGACATTTTGGGATTTATATGGAGAAGTTTCTGGATTTTTTATTCTATATACTTTTAGTAACAAGTGAGTGAAAAAAATCCGACTAACATAAGTCCTGTTATTTGGAGTCACCAGTTGTTTAAATCCAGGTTAAATCCATCTAATAAAAAAAAGACTCGAAAAGATAGATTTTCTTTAAGTCAAATTATCGAAACGTCTACGTGACGAGAAACATAGATACTAGCTACAGAATAGCTAGAAACCTTGTACTACGAGCTCTTAAAACGAGATTATCGCCATTGTACAAGCGAGATGCCGCTCTACATTGTGTATTGATGTCTCGTTTCCGCAACAGCAACAATCCTGCTTTATGAGCTCGCTCATAGTAGATATGCAGGATGGTTACCTTGCTTTATAATGCGAGCTCAAACATTGATTCTATATTATACCTATTCCGAGGACTGGAGGTTTAAGGCTCTTTACATACGCAAACAATGGTAATCTAAGCTTCGTGTTTGGTCAGCCAATGTGTTCAAGAGTATAGATGAATAAATCCCGTACAGACTAACTCAAACCTGGTCTTCAACAATGCTATTTGAATGCGTTTAAACTGTCGTAAGGGGGTGGATGTGCTTTTGGTTCTGTAGGTGTGTAGATAAATAAAAAAATACTTCGTATTGATCATTATAGAATTGGAAAGAATCTTTATACGATATAAAAGAGTGCAAACAACCGTCAATGCGAGTAAAAAGTCGTAAAAATATGACCAGTAAAATCTAGTAACGTGCCTTGAATTGAATATCTTTGA